>NW_015774805.1:0-871 GCF_001515625.1 Sinocyclocheilus rhinocerous
AAAAAAAAAACTATGATCTGTGTCCATAGCAACTGAGTGAATTTCAGTACAGCCAAAAATGGTTGGGGGGAAAAGTCTTTAAGGCAGTACAGGCAGATACGTGGGGTCCATCCTTCACGTCTCAAAAGCCACATCAAGAGCTAGATGTTATAAAACAAGCGCCAGCGTCACGACAGAAATCTCAGTTCCAAATTCAGTCCTTGGAAAAAAGTGACTGATTTACCCTTTTGAAATACAGGATTTCTCAGTGGTGCATCTCAGTTTGATGTATGAACAACATATGATATATGACCAAACTATTCAGGTGAACATATTGGGCTGTGCCATTAAACAGTTAGCTTCTTGTTCTCCGTGCACAATATACAGCTCAAGGATATTCTGTACAATGTGTATTCTCTATTATGGAGCAGATAAGTACTTTGTTTAGAAATAGAAGAAGACATATATATAGAAAAGCCTCTGTATCCCTTGAGAAATAAAGTTGATGACTATTTTTAGAAAGTCAGTTGTACAGCCCCCTGCTGGCGAAGGGGCTGTAAAAGAGGAGGATTTGTTGGCTGAGCGAGTAACAGGATTATATCACCAAATTATGAGCACCAGATCAGCCAATAAACTGCTGTTCGTGAGTAAACATAGAAGATGTACAGAAAATATGCCCATTTAGATGACGCCAGCAACGCCATTGTTGTGGGTTTTTATTACTTAGGAATATAAAATGTATACTGTGACCTGTACAGTAAGTTGCTGTGCATAAAAATGTGTGCCGAATTAATAAATATAATGTAAAAATCTAAAATGTAAAATTAAAAATTAAACATAAATTAACTACATTACATCACTTGCTCACCAGTGGATCCTCTGCAGTGAATGG
>NW_015774806.1:0-871 GCF_001515625.1 Sinocyclocheilus rhinocerous
ACAAAATAATGTTCTTTTTAGCAACATCACATGACCCCTTTAAGGGTCCCTGCGATTTTTTGGCAAAAATGCTAGATGGTTTACCTAAAAATTTAAGAAGCTGTAATGTGAATAATTATTATTGTTAAAAATACTGTTTTTTATTTTACAGTGAAATAACACAATAGTAATATTTATTTTGTTTAATATTCCCACATTTTTTCTAGTTTAAATGACTCTAGTTACTGCAGAGTGAATACATCACAACCATCTGGAAGTCATGATAGACTGGATAGGTTGTATATATTTAGGACAATGATGAACATTGTATTCACCCACACTTATTAATCATTCACTGGCCGGATTGTTAGTGAAGCTTGATTATTTATTTCACTGGCACGCCATCTAGTGGTTATAAATGATACTGAAAAGGCACAAGAGGAAGTGGACATGTTCTTTATACACAGTAGATGTCCTAATCAGCTTAAATAAAGAATATTAAACTATCACAGTCATGTCATTGTGTTCCATGCACTCAGTCAAACATTCAAGGGGCTGTAAAAATGCTTCCCAAACAAAAACATCAGAGACAAGAGGTTTAAAAATGTATTTTTATAGTTCTTGAAACACTATTATTGTTACTGTAATACTTAGGATTTGAGGTTTGATGTGTAACTGTTTGTGCTACTATCAATGATACATTAAATCATACGGTTTGTAGAGGATTTATGATAGAACAGCTGAAATAAAAAATCACATATAGACTCACACTGAATTTCATACATGTATTAAGTTCATTTTTTCGGTTCTTGGTAAAATAAAAAGGGCAGGGGGAGTTCAAGGCCATATGCAAAGCAGGACTAGATGAGATACACCTAAGAATCAATAGTCC
>NW_015774807.1:0-871 GCF_001515625.1 Sinocyclocheilus rhinocerous
TCTTTTACCGTTAAATTCACGGTCATTTTTTACAGTGTATATAAAAGCACAAGTCCATGCTGAAAATCTAAATTATAAAGAGGTCTGCATGAGAAGGAATATTGCAGCTGTTCTCCAGTGAAGCTGTACTGACTGAGTATCTATTATCATTCGATTGCAAAGAAAAATAACAACTGTGCTGTGAAATGCATTAGAAACACAATTTTCTCTAGGTTGCTTAAAGTAACAGCAAACTGCTGCAGTGCTAGCATCCTCTCTTTTGTCATTTAAGGTATTTTTGGCTATTAAATGTAGTTTGGCATATTATATTTATGTTTATTGCTGAGAATAACACTGACGTTGTATTTAATCTCTTTTTGCAAAAGAGAAGCTAATTTTGCATTTAAAAGAACCACAGCTACATATGCACAAATAATAAATGAATAAAATACATGATTTTATCAAACATATTATTATATGCAACACCGAAGTGAATTCTGCTTTCAAAGGAAACTAAATAAATAAATTCATGAAATATATAAATATATAATTATAATATTATTACCTTTATAAATACATCAACAAATCAGTGTAAATGTATAGTAATTTCTGAGCCAAATGCATATGCATAAATAATAAATGAATAAAATGCATTCTTTTAAGATATTATTGTAATTCATTTAATCACTTTCTGCAACACAGAAGTACATTTAGATTTTAAAGGAAACAAAATAAATAAATAAATAAAATATGTTATTTTATGAAATATATAATTGTAATTATTACTTTTATGAACACATCAACAAATTATGGTAAATGTATAAAAATATTCTGCTTTCAAAATAAACAAATACATAATGCATAAATAAATATATAAAATATAAATTGCTTA
>NW_015774808.1:0-864 GCF_001515625.1 Sinocyclocheilus rhinocerous
CACACACACACACACACACACACACACATACAGACATATATAAAAACAACAAAAACTAATAAAAATGACAAACACAACAAAATTACTAAAACTTTAAAAGTAGCATGAAGGCAGAAAATATAAATCTAATTTAAAAAATCTAATCCAACTCAATATTAACAGAAACTATACAATGGTATCTCAAATGATACTAAAATAACACTGCCCTGGTTTCCTCAAAACTATTAAGCAGATTCAATATTAAATGTTAATATTATTTCACAATATTACTATATTTTATCAAATAAATCCAGGAGTGTCGAATCAAATAACTTACTTTCATGCATTTATAAAGTATGTTATAATTTGATTACATTACATTTGACCTGTGTACATGTTTCATTTATATGGTAATCTAATCTAATTCTGAGCTTTACTAAGTTTACTTTGCTACAGTGTTTATGAAGTACTAAGTTTTGCAGCTGAGTAAACTACTTCTCAGGGTAAGAGGATTACACCATAACCTAAAAAACTGATCACAAACAGCTCGCCGAAACGAAGCAGGCATGATCTGCACTTTATTTTAGACATAATTCCAATGAATATAGCGATTCTGCATTGGAAACAATAACGTCTGCCCTCAGACTTCCATGCAAAACTTACTTTTTCTTTACTTAGTGAAAGTTTTAACTAGTTTTAGTGGTCTGATCCCATAATACACACCGTGATTACTAATTAGTACTGAGCAAAATGTTTCAAATATTAAAGAAATAGTTATTCACATCCTAGTCTTGAGTTGTATTCTGGGTAAAGTTGTCTGAGGGCGCAAGAATATTTCTTGATAAAGTTGCATGATTTTTTTTATGGGCCTCTTCAGAACGGATA
>NW_015774809.1:0-871 GCF_001515625.1 Sinocyclocheilus rhinocerous
AGGAGGAACTTGTTACAGAAAGCCCAGAAACTGCACCTCCATTTGACCAAACGGAGGAACAGATTGATAAAGTGAAGAACGAACTTGTGAATCTACTGAAAAACACACTGGAATCGGAACAACAGAGTCCTGAAGATGATGAAGATGAAGAGAACGTGGATGAAGACGCCGAAGAGCTTTTAGAGGATGAAAACGCTCTTCTTTCTTCTAAACCTCAGCTCACAGAAGACATACATGAACTTAAAGAAAACCAACAACCTGAAGGCGATCAATTGATCGAATCCCAACAAAGCGAAAACCCCACAAAACAAGAAGAAAAGGACGCGCTTCGTCTTCCTCCCGAGGAGCCTGAATACAGCGATAACGTGCTGAGGCTCACAATCTTACGGGATCACCTGAAGGACGAGGACATGGAGCGCATGCAGAAGTATTTTGGACTGAAGAACCTGTTCAAAATCGAGGCCATGTTTTCTGATCTAGATCTAGAGATGAAGTCTGCCAGAGAGCTGCAGACGGACACGGAGGAAATCGAGCGAACGCTGGACCAGATCATGGAGGCCTCAGAGAACTCGATTCTCGACGCCACAGAGGACATATTGAACGAAAGAGAGCGGAAATCTCAGCAGAAGGAGCCGGAAGCGTATGATTTTGAGGCTGCCATCTTAGACGCTTTCCAGGAGATCGTTTTCACTTTACGACAGAAATATTCAGCGGCCAGTGACAGCACACCGTTGGTCAAGGAAGAACTGCTTGCATCTGAAACAGGTCATTTAAGCAGTACTAAAAGCAATGCTCACCTTTCCAAAGCATAATTAGTGGTTGTTTTTATGATTCATTTCAGGTTTCACCTAAAATCATATGCTGTTTGCTT
>NW_015774810.1:0-872 GCF_001515625.1 Sinocyclocheilus rhinocerous
TTGAGGATATCTGGCTGGTAGCCAAGGAGCTGGTGCAGCGTTTCGACCGGCACTTTGCCTCCCTTGGAGTCAAAGACTTTCGGAACAGCTTCACTGGACCAGTTCCACTGCCTGAGTTCTTTGAGGCAGTGGACCACCACTTTGAGGTGCGAAGCTTCTCACACGGTCACACATTCTTAAAACAGATTCTTGGCTCTCTGTGCATATGGAAGCATAAAGTGACATCCCTAATAAATACTGTATGACATTAAAACATAACCCTCTGAGTAATGTTTTCTCATTTTGTGGGAATATTTGTAGCTCCGTGTGAATGCGCAGAAGTATCAGGATTTGCTGTCGGAGAGAGCAGTCCAGTTCAGGGCCATCCAGCGCCGTCTACTGACCCGCTTTAAAGACAAAACCCCAGGACCACTTCAAAACCTGGACACACTGATGGAGGGAACCTACCGCCAAGTAAGCACAATTAAATGAAGACACACTAGACACACATTAAAGGGATAGTTCATCCAAAAATTTAAATGAGCTGTTTTGCCAACTGGTGGTTGACTTGCTGCTGAAGCTCAGCCAGTTGTTCCTGTGCCAGTGACATCACCTATTTGAAGCTCTCTCTCATGTCCCGTACTGTACATATTTGACGAATGAATGATGGGGAGTGGGGTGCTGCTGGACACCTGCCTGATGCCATGTAGCATATAGCGTGAGGTTACACTTGTGCCCGTCCTTGGCCTCCACCCACCATAGCATTCACTTCAGTGTTTGAACCTCTCAACCAGACCATCTGTCTGCAGGTCGTAGGTGAGATGTACAGAAAGCACCACAAAAATATTTGACACTGAAGACTGGAGTGATGACTGCTGAAAATTCAGCTTTAC
>NW_015774811.1:0-872 GCF_001515625.1 Sinocyclocheilus rhinocerous
AAAAAATTAAAAATCCCTGGAAGTTTGAACTAGAATAATTTGCAAGAGCACAATTATAAAAACATTGAGGATGTAAAAGCAAACTAGCGAGTAGTAGAGTTTTCCTGCTTGGTGTGATGACGTTCCTTCTCTGACAATTGTCTCTGACAATCTCTGTATTCCCAAAGTAATAGCTTTAAAAAATGATCACAAGAGGGTATTATTAATGTATTTTATGTTGTAGAATAAACGTGAAAATATCTTGACTCAACCAAAGACCCATTCAAAAAAAAAAAAAACTTGACTTGACAATGGAAACGGAAATGCTAAAATACTAACTAGTTTCTGGGTTTTGGCCTACAAAAATACATCATCCCTGCAGCACTGCATAGATCAATGACCTAAATAAATGTAAATCTATTATAGATCAGCAGTATAGATACAGTTCCCCACCCACTCACAACTGTGAAAAAACCCAACCCTGGTTATCATTGTTACCCATTAATTTATTTTTCAGTTTGCTAAAAAATTAGTAGTTTGAAGTGAGAATACCTACACAACAGCTTTTCTGTATGTTTTCCCAGTATGTTTATGTACTTCATCTCTTTTTCCTCATAGGATTAAATTGCTAACTATGGTAACAGGGATTCGTTTGCTGACCTGTCTATGGGGCCAGTTTGTTCGACCAATAATATGTAGAGAAACCTTTTTGAAAACAGTCATTAGTTTTGCTATTCTGTCTTGGAGATGCTAACGGCCCAAAACTTAAAACACTTCACACACAAATACAAGAAGTTCTCAATGGTGGTAGGCATTAATAACAAAGACTTTGTAGCCTTAGCGCAAAAATAAAATCATCCCATATTACTGTACAATCCTTAAGAAGGATGGAG
>NW_015774812.1:0-871 GCF_001515625.1 Sinocyclocheilus rhinocerous
GTGTGGATTTCCCCTGTGTTCTATGGATTAAAGACTATTGATTGTGCTTCACGTTTCTCTCGTGCTTCCTTCCAACAGCGGACCGTGACAATTATGTATTAATAATATATATTTTTTAATTATAACAATTAAGCAATCAAAAACTTACTATTGCAATAACCATATTGCACTGTAAAATAAAAAGTCAGAATTTAATAAAACAAAATGATTATTTTTGTTATTATTTAAATTAATTACATTTTATATTGAAATTATATAAATCAATAAATGTTACAATGGCAATAATCCTAATGCACTTTAAAATAAAAAGTATTTCATAATAAAAAATAATAATTAATATTCTTATATTGTATTAGTTATTTTATTATTTAGATTATACCCATCTTTAAAAAAAAATCCATCAAAACACTATTGCAATAATATAGCTTTTAGTGATATTGCTATACTATTATATATAATAATATAGCGCTATACTATTTTTTTACATATTGCTGCTCTTTTGTTAGTTTGATTGCTTCTATTGTCCTCATTTGCAAGTTGCTTTGGATAAAAGCATCTGCTAAATTATTAAATGTAAATGTAATATTATTGCACTGGTAAATAAACAGTCAGTATTTTTAATAATAATAATAACCAAAACACAAATTTTATTTTATTATTACAAAAATAACTCATCAATAAAGAAATATGATTGCAATAAAACTATTGTACTGTAAAATAAAAACTCAGTATTTATTATTATTATTATTATTAATAATAATAAATACTTTTTATTTTACAATACAATAGGATTACTGCAATTGTAACATATTTCTTTGCTCATTTGTTATATACTGAACAAAATTATAAACACAACACTTTTGTTTTTGCC
>NW_015774813.1:0-866 GCF_001515625.1 Sinocyclocheilus rhinocerous
CATGTGTTTTTGCACATGTGAAATTCATGTGGTTTTTCTGTAAGGATATATATACATATATATATATGAGATGTAATTAGAAACAATAAGCGTCACACATTTAAAGATGTGTTAGATGAGACTCTTTGTTTTAGCTCATTACCTTTGCTTTTGTGATTCTATAGTGACTCTCATTTTATCTGCAGGACCCATCATTAGAGCTGAGGTTGGTGAGAGGATTCAAGTTGTGTTTAAAAACAATGCCAGGAGGCCATATTCTATTCATGCCCATGGAGTGAAGGCCAGTAAAACCCATCAGGACGGTGTTCAACCAGGTGTGTTATTACAAAGATTTGTCTAATTTGTCTTTTTATATGGGCAGGAGGGATTCAATAGTATACCAATAAGTATACCTCTCTGTGTGTTATAGGTCATATACTGACATACAACTGGACCATTCCAAAACGATCAGGTCCGGGTCCCAGTGATCCAAACTGTATAACGTTTGCCTACTACTCCTCTGTCAGCTTAGTTGAGGTATAAAGATGAAAGCAAAAAGTGAAGTTGATAATGTGAGTTTTTACAGTATGATTGTAGATTTACAGCTCTACTATGTGAATGTTCTTCAGGACTTGATGAGTGGTTTGGTGGGTCCACTGATAGTGTGCCGCAAAAACACCCTGAACAGCGACAGACGTAGAAAAGACATTGATAAAGAGTTTGCCCTCCTTTTTATGGTGTTTGATGAAAATGAGTCCCACTACCTGGATGAAAACATAAAAACTTACCTCAAAGCAGACCCAGAAAACTTTGACAAATATGATGGGGACTTTATGGAGAGCAACAAAATGCATGGTAATTGTGTGTGTGTGTGTGTGTGTGTGTGT
>NW_015774814.1:0-872 GCF_001515625.1 Sinocyclocheilus rhinocerous
GTATATGTATATATTTATATAGTTGTGCTCAAAATTATGGTAAATATGAACAAAGAAGGCTGTGAAAATAAATCTGTATCATTAATCCTTTTGATCTTTTGTTTTATTTACAAAAATTTAACCTTTCACTGGAGAATAAGAATTTTGAATGGGAGAAAAATGGCACGTTTCATGTGTGATAAATTTGTTTCATGTGTGATAGATTGTTTATGTTTGACACATTTAAGTGAATTAATGTTTATAAATGTTTTTCCCTCAATACTGGAATTTAGTTTTTGTACCAATATTGTCAACTACAATGTTGTTTTCATCATTGGCATTTTAATAATTTCAGCTCTAAAATGACATCTGAGAGCTCCACTCCATGGGGGATTATTTCTCTCCCAGAAGAGCAGAGAAGTCATTAGAGTGTGTTACACAGGCTGGTCATGGAGAAAGACTTATCAGTGACCACCTAACCGATGCCGTAGCTGATACGTAAATCAGGCATCAGGTTCATTCTCAGCTTGTAGAAATTCATCAACTATTCTCATAAATGGTTATGACTGCAGATCATTAAAATATGAGGGGCTAAAATTGGAGAGAAGCTTTATCAGCTGCTGTATATCAGAATCACTATACATAAAACACCACAGCTTTACAAGGTGTACACTGTAGTTCATTTTTACCAGATGTGTTATTTGTTCTATTTGTATAACTGATTTAGTTTGGGATCTTCAGACATAATTAACAAACGTGTTTAAAATCTATTTTTTTAAATGATTTCATAGAAAAGATCCGTGGTGGAATTTTTGGAATTTAGGTGGAAATTTCAACTGAAATTACATCAAACTATTTCCATGTCTTCAACCTTTTTTATGTACGGAAATCAC
>NW_015774815.1:0-871 GCF_001515625.1 Sinocyclocheilus rhinocerous
CCCATATAAGCCCAAGTATTAAATCCTTAGCTCATCCTGCACCGTTTGTACTACATACAGTATATAAATGTTACCTCAAATCAGCTGTTTTTATTACATTGAGGCCTCAAGTCCTTTCTAGAGACTCAACTATCATAGAGACTTTAGGATGGGCTCTTTTGATTTGGGTCACCCGACTAGAAACCACCCAAAACACCTTAGCGATGCAATTAAAGAACACCCTAGCGTCGTAGCGTCGAGTTTTGCTCGGGCAAACACCTCACGCTCTCTTCAGAAAATGTAAAAATTAGTTCTGTATTCTACAACTTTCATCCTACCTCAATGTCCCTGTTTAGTCCTAGAACACATTCTAATGTGCTAATGACTACGGCTGTCACAGGCTGAACCACACTAGCAGGTTCACGAGCTGCAGCTCCATTAGGTATTCCTGTCACGCCGGTGGCCGCAGCCCACAGAGCTGATAGAAATAGGTTGCAGCAGGCCTGAAACCGGGACTCTCCTCTCCTCCCTGACTTTATCACCTGTGTCCGGCATGTGCTAGCGGGGTGTGATCTCTGCTGCTTTTCTCTTTGTCTCTCTCTCTTTTCTCACACTCTCTTGTGCCCGTGTGGGAGAGAGTTCACATGTGCGGTTCACAGAAGTGTGAGCTTTAGCCTGCATAATCTACTGCATTTATTGCATTACACTTTAAAGGCGTAGTTCAGTCAAACATGAAAATTCATGTGTTTTTGTCACCAGGTCTCAGGTAATTCACTGTTTTTATCATGATCTATTTACAATGTACTGATATAGTGTACATAACTTTTTACTCACCCTCAGGCCATCAAAGATGTGGATGAGTTTGTTTCTTCATCAGATTTGGAGAAATGTA
>NW_015774816.1:0-864 GCF_001515625.1 Sinocyclocheilus rhinocerous
TATGATTAATTATTCATATTTCCTCATGAGCTGATTCGTTACATTCCTAAAGTACCCAGAATATATTACGTCTTCAGAAAGACATTGGTTAAACTACATTTTATCCCCATGAACACACATCATGCTCTTGGGTTTTCGCTCACATTTACAGTCTTAATAATCAAATCTGACGACACCTCTAGATCTGAATGTGTCATGATTACAATGAATGAACTCCATACGCTTCACCTGTCAGCCTCGTATAACATCATATTCAGACGTAATGTGCTCCCAGGAGTGCTTTCTTTATTGGGCCGAGCTAAAAGCTTGGAGTGTTACGACTGTCCCATATCATCTATACAAATCACAGCTATCGCGTCACCTGACACCAGCATTCATCAGCTCTAATGTAAGAGCAGAACTCAGCGTCTAAATGAGAAGAGTTGAAGTGATCAGATTCAGCGTAAGAAGAGATAAGAGAGAGAACGTGTGTGAGAGAGAGAGCGAACACACAGCGATGCCCTCCGGCCATGCATCCCATGTTGTCATGGAAACAATAGCACAGGGTTTGGATTTTGAAGGCAAGGCCTGCAGGCACTATTACGACTGAGAGCAGCGTTCGGCGCTCAGGAACAAGACAAAGAAACAAAGGACGAGCCAGATTAACAGAGGGGAAAAAGTGAACAGGGAGAAAGAAAGAAAGAAAGAAAGAAAGAAATACATTCATTAAATGCTTGCAGTGGACTACCTTTCATCTGCCTCGAGTCAAATGTGCCATAAGCATCACTATTACTAGTGCTATGATGATTTACATGATGTGGAAAATGCAAACAGAGCATATATATATGTGTGTGTGTGTGTGTGTGTGTGTGTACCTGGTATTTA
>NW_015774817.1:0-872 GCF_001515625.1 Sinocyclocheilus rhinocerous
ACCTCAGGGTAGCCTTCCCTGGATGGTGTAAAGACAAACTACAAATATGACTACAAATAACTACAAATACAAACTACAAACTGTCAAATAACTCTCATTTACATGACAAACAGCGACGACCTTTTAAGGACATATAATATTTTGTTCATAGAATACTTTCATTTTACTTCAACTAGTCGAAAATCCAGCAAAACAGCAGAGACCTATACAGCTGTTAATATGATGTACGAGTGCGCCATCTGCCGGAGAATGTAGAAAACGCTCCCAATCAGGTGACCTTATGTACGCGCGTTACCTCATCACGTGATGAGCCAATGTTGCCATGTCCGCTTGTTATAAGTACATTGTTCTTGTTTTTTTATCTAGTTGCTTATAAATATAGGCAATCGTGGGTGGCCATTTTTAGGCATTGTTTTTATTATTCTTTCTAGAATAAAGTCTCTTATTAGGGCTTACTTGGCCCAGGTAGTACAATAATGGCCGACCAAAAATCACATTTGTCAGTTATCCCCACCTGTTGTTCAAGCTGCTTTCTGTTTCAATTTTTACCCATAGGTGTGGATAGTTGTAGGCCAGTTGTAGGCTGTTTGCGAAACATTTGAATTTGTTTGCAAAATGCTGGTCTGAAAATTATAGAATCAGACCAGCGAAATCACGCAAACATCTAACGTTACAGCAAAAAACTGATATAGCCTATTGTACGTGAGGAAAATCGCTTATTTTAGGCTTGTTTTTTATAAGACTATTTATTAGGGCGCGAGATCTGGCAACACTGTTTTGCGCGTATTACCAACGGACCTTCTCTGTCAAGTAGGGGGACGTTTCGCATCGTCTTGGTAATGGCGGACACATGTGGCCAAGTCCTCCTTGGG
>NW_015774818.1:0-871 GCF_001515625.1 Sinocyclocheilus rhinocerous
TATATATATATATATATATATATATAATACTTTGCACCATTTTCAATCACACCGTAATTTTGTCAAATTAAGCTAGTATGAAAATATTACTTATTAATTGTGTGCATTTTAGGCAATTTAATAAAAAAAATTGTAAAAATTTAGTTTTCAGACAATAAACTCTCTTAAAACTATTTTCAACATTTTCAGGGTCAAAAGTAACCAATACAGAAATGCACTGGAAATTATTAAACAAAACTTACATGCACACCCACTAAAAAAACAAGTCAAACAGGAAAGAGTCAAAAGGCCAAAGTGAAGCACTGCATTTTCAGCAAATATGCACTAATTTGTCACATGACAGAAAAACTAAACTGTTATATATTTTAAATCGTGAGTAACGTGACAAATGCAGTTCAATGCTGCTCGTCAGCTAGGCACAACCCTGTTATTGCACTACAGCACAGAGCTCTGTTACCAAGTCTTATCACAAATATTTAGGGGGAGCCACAATAGACCTATCACTAGTTTCAGCCTCAGTGGGATGCCGGTGGAGCGTCTGCATATTCAGGCAAGTGCGTGTAGGCTTTTCCATTGATCACATACACCAAGAGACTAATCTGGGCACACCGCTTTAAACTCTGAGCTCTGCCAAAGAAGCAGAGTTTTTCAGCATGATATTTATATATATAACCACCTGCATGACAAAGAGGCCTCTGCCTCCCCCAAACCAGCAGGAGGCAAACAAAGCAAGTCCCTCAGCAATGACTCTCCATTTGCGACACAGCGGGAGGGTTTCAAAAGACATTTTCAGGGCAGTCAGGCTGAAGCGTGGGCACGCCAGTGTCGATCACAGACACTTAACTGGAAAGCATATGCATTAATGCTATCA
>NW_015774819.1:0-872 GCF_001515625.1 Sinocyclocheilus rhinocerous
GAGAGAGAGAGAGTTGGAGAGAAAAGGAGTAAAAAAAGCAGCAGCACTTGGGTTTGCCAGCGGTCCTGCAAGCTCGTCCAACATTGATTCGGTTCTCTTTTTTTCCCTGCCTGTATTCTGTGCTTTGCATTAGCCAGCTCCCCCCACCCGCCCCACTTCGTCGCAGGAGTGTGCATGCATGTGCGCGCGTGTGCCTGCGTTATGTGTGTGCTGAGTTTTTTGCCGGATCCAAAGATCTAAGAAAACACTCATTGTGCTTTGCCAAGGATTTTTTTTTTTGTCTGCATTGTTTAGATTTTTTTTTATTATTTGGAAAGCAAAAGCATTTATTTTGAGTGCTGCTGCTTTTCTGTTTGTTTTTTTCTTCTTCTTTTTTTCTTGCATACACACCTTTATTTAATTTTTTGTTTTTCATTTTTTTCTTCTTTTTTGGAACAATTTTTTAAAAAAATAACCAATTTTACCTGGAAACGCAAAAGAAAATTCCTGATCTTGAAATTTCATGAAAACTTCTTTCTGCCGGCAATTGGAGCGTCTCCAGTCTTCTTTCCTATTTACCCAAGTTTTTTTCGGTCGCCAATTCTTCATCTTTGCCAAGCCAGCTGTTGTTGTTTCGGCGTGAGTGGCAAAGAACTGGTGCGGGTGGATTCCCCCCCCCGTCCTGAACAGCGTGCCAAATTTATGATGAGAGTGCAAAATGGTAACTACCGGCCTTTCTCTCTCTTTCTGCTCCTGTTTGCAGTGTGTGCTTTTCACGGTGCTATCTGCCTTCTCGATTGTCGAAATGTGAACATGCCTGGATTTCTGCACAACAGCAGCTCGCAGAGAGGATTTGATGGCAGGTCTTGAAGGGACGCAGTTTAACCGCGGTC
>NW_015774820.1:0-872 GCF_001515625.1 Sinocyclocheilus rhinocerous
CCATTTTTAATTTCCCATGGATTATTGTCTAGAAGAAGAAGATATGAGAACAGGATTTGTACCGTCCTTGCTGGGATTCAGAGGTAGATTTAGTAGATTTAGTGGACTATGAACCTGCTACGAGGGTCAGTAAGAGTTGAAGCTCCCATCAATCTCAGATTTTATTGTGTACATTTACATGCATCGTCTTGCATTACAAAATCCATCCTAAACAAAACAAACGATTTCCAAAGGCCACAAAAGCAAGCTTTAGGTGCTTAATTCAATCCTAATAACTTAGTCTTTTTTTGACACACAGGTGTTCCAATAACCAGACAAATGCAGTAAAAGCTTGAAAGTCGACCTTTATTAATACTGTGAAAAAAGTCAACTTTATGAGCCTTTCAATAGATGCATCAGTATTGTTGTTAATACACTTACTACATCAAAACACAATATAATTGTGATTTATAATTCTGGTATCAACTTTTTTGTGGAATAGTACAGATCACAATGTTTCAAATGATTGGCACAAGCAAATAAAACAACACAAATCCAAACAAAAGCACAGACCTATAGCATCATACTGCAGCTGTCGCCATCAACAGCTTTGGTTTGGTCCACATTATACCTTATTTAATAACTGGGGGAGATGAAAGTTTTTGCTTGTTCACAGCAGAGCACTATTTGACTTTCGGGAAAACAAAATTCAAGCGCCAATCTTTCTTTAATACAACGAAAGTATAAACAGTGCTACTGTATCATACTTGAATGACATATATAAAAAAAAAACAAGACAGAAGGCACTGGCTGTTATCTGAGGCTAAGTGATTTTTTTGATTTGAATGTTTTTTTGGTTTCATGCACAGTGTCCTGTTTGTAACAGAGGACAC
>NW_015774821.1:0-862 GCF_001515625.1 Sinocyclocheilus rhinocerous
TTTTATAAAGTATGCAAAATGTTTAAAGCAAGACGTAAAATACATAAAAAAAATTTTTTTTATACCCAAATATAACAATAAATGGTAATAAGCAACAATCACTTAAATATATTTTTTTCTACTATGATTTTAAAGTGCAGAGGGATTCCCACGAACATTTCTAAGCGATGCTGCAAGTGTATCATTGAATCTTGAGTTGAATGAGTTTTGAACATTAATTAAAATGGACAGTTAAGAGATGCTATTAATATAGGCCTATTTAACGCTAAATAGTCTTCACACTCGCATAGTACTGTATTCACAAGTCATGTGAGTAAAAACAGTGTTAATGGAAAATTTGGAAAAAGGTGTTTTAAAATATCATCACAAACAGAGAATCTTTTATAAATAAATGATCAATACATCGCCCACACGTACTGTGAGAAACGTATAGGCCTATATGCTCATCAGTGCACCTGTCTTTAGAAAGCAATGTTTGTACCGCCGTCACAACTTTTTTCTTTTCTTTCACATGTACGCACTTTATTTTTAAACGCTCTCATAAAAGCTTGGGCTAGGCAGCGAGACCTTTTTGATCTATTATTGTGGGCAGATCTGACCAGGCTTCAAATGAAGCAGCTTAAAAAGCTCACCTGCACAGATGTGTGGCCATGTGCGTGTGTTTGTCTGTGTATTGAAGCTCGTCGTCATCAGCTGACCGCGAGTACCCTTTCTTTGGGCCCCACGTGCTGCATTTTTGAAATGTTACTAATAAGATGAATCACTCCCTAATGAGGGGTTTTCTCTGTGCTGATGATATCACCTAGCTGTAGTTATCGCTCCCACACACACACACACACACACACACACACACCGTTAACAC
>NW_015774822.1:0-872 GCF_001515625.1 Sinocyclocheilus rhinocerous
AATGCTAGGCAGGTGGTAATGACCAAGATACATCAGGCAGAAGTGTTGCCCAGGGGTTTGCCTCCACCCCACTAAATTCAATCAAACTACAAAGGTTTTTTTTTTAAACAGAAAACTAACAATTTCACGTTTCTAAAACTTCTCTTCTAAAAGCCTTATTCCATATCCCGCTAAGAATCACACAAATAAAAGCTCACACCAAGCCTCATCCAAATAAATCCACTGAAAACGCCGAGGATGTTTCAAACCTATAGCCTATGTGATCATGTATATGGAGACGGCGTGCAACAGTTAAAACCTCCAAATCAAGGCTGATCAATTAGGCGTCCAGACGCGTCAATTCCATCGCGAGATGCTGGGTGAGAAGGTACACTGACAAGTGTTAGGTCGAAATCTTACGCGCCACACGTTATCCAGCATGTTCTTGACTACTTATAGACTAACACACGTGTTAATGGTGCATTTTGTTGGCTGTATAACCACTATACCATAAGGAATCTTGATTCGCTTTCTATCTCCAACCCATATGTGCTACCCGAAAATAGGCACTCGTAACACGCGTTCATTTGAGATTCCCCACATCTCCAGTAATTAGCAGTTTCCTAATAGTGATTATTTGAAACCACCCTGCGTGCTGTTGATATGTAAAACAGCTCGTATAAAATCTCCCTACGCCCTTATATTACTTTGTGATCCATCACTTAATGACCACAAGCAACTCACGTATCCGCTCGAGCATACTGCAAGAGTATTTATTGAGTCCTCGCTCAATGCCTGCATTGAGTAAATGCGCTTCTATTCTCAAGCATTTGCTGCACGGTTGGTTCTCCTCTCCCTACATCCACTCCAAGCTCGTTCCCATCCATATACAC
>NW_015774823.1:0-872 GCF_001515625.1 Sinocyclocheilus rhinocerous
ACAATATATATATATATTTTTTACGTTTTTCATAAAACCACATGAAACCAACTTGAAAACAGACATTTCTAAGAAAAACTAACTTGGCACATGTGTTTTAATCTAGTTTCTGGTATATTATTAGATATCTAGTATATTACAAATAAATAATATATCTAGTGTATTATTTATTGTTTAATATTTTTCTTCATCATGGACAGTCTTACTTGTCATTGACCCTTAAAACCAAAAATAACAAAATGTTCTTGCATAACAAGCCAAACCGACTGAGAGTTCACGCTTAATTAAACATTAATCAAATAAGACCGCACAAACAGAATTTGCTCTTTTACAAACTGCGATACCTAACTGCTCAGAGTTTTAAACACAGCTGGCTTGCCCGAAGCCCCACAGAGTCGCTTGTTGTGTTTGGAGAGGATCTGGCACAGCCAGTTCTAGCACAAGAGCGTTTTCCCTGGGAACAATGAGGCTTTAACACAGGGAGAGAGAGGTCTGTACACCAGCTGACCAGTTCAAACAGGAATCCTTCACTGGACGTTGGTCGGTTCAGCATTCTGGATGACAGACGTAGATCACACGATACCGGCTTCAGAGATAATAGAGGTGGGATTGGCTTCTGATTGGGTCTCAAATCATGAAAAATGCAAACACATCCTCCACAAAAGACAACGCACCATGCTCAGGGAAAACCTGCTGTTTTGGTTCTCATACAAGGAGACGGTACAAAGAGAATTCACAATTTAGCATCTAAAACACAGTTGCATGCTTTCATCTATTATGTTTTGAAGGGCAATAACATCAAGACTCAGTAATCCAGCTTGGCTGGGCAAGAGGCTTTGGAGAGAGGTTTGATCTGGCTGTCTGACTGTCTG
>NW_015774824.1:0-872 GCF_001515625.1 Sinocyclocheilus rhinocerous
AAATAGTTGTATTTTCTTACATTTTCTTAAATTTATGCTTTAGAAATAATAAAATAAAAATGCAATCGTGAATAATGTAAAAATCTTTTAAATAGATTAAACCGATAAATAAATGCATAAATACATAAAGTACATTTGCAAAATGAAATTGAACTGTAAAAAACTGTATATATTTGTACATAATATTCGATATTTTAATATTAGATTATGTATTTGGTATCATGAATTAACAAAGAGCAATAATAAATGCAACAAATAACTGGACCATACACTAATTACATTTACAAATTATTTATAGAATTAATTTATTTTGACTGAAGTTAATGTATAAATATATAATTGTTGCAACATTAATGTATACAGCTTTTAATATAAAAAATGTGTTACTAATTAACCAAAATTAATAATTGCTGTGAAAGTATTCATTGAGTTCATATTAACTATTGTAACTAACGAACCTTGTTGCAATATTCTACTGATCAAAAGTATGTTTAATTAATTTCTTACTTTATACCTTAAAAATGTTTTCAAAGTTATGATTTTTAACATCATAGCAATTTTTTTGGACTACTGATCGAGAATATCAAGTAGAAATTGTTATGCCAAATTAAATACAAAAAATGTTGCCAAAACATTAAGATGAAATTTTTTTTACATTGCATCTGTCATAAACTATAATCTAATGTATTCTGTTTTTCACAGATATAACAGATGAAATTAAGTACTCTGACACAACCCGTCAGCGTCTTGTGTTCGACATGGAGGCCAGACTGCAAGAAAACACTGAAGTCACTATGGCCGAACTGAAACTTTTCCAAACAGCTGTGCAGAATCCATCTAAACCTGAGCGAAGGCACCACAGACCCATTAAC
>NW_015774825.1:0-872 GCF_001515625.1 Sinocyclocheilus rhinocerous
GGCAGGAGCCAGTGAGCCAGGCCCTATCCCTTCTGAACTGTGGCTCATCAGTTCAGAGGGTGGCAGTTTTCCGTCTACCCGTTAGGAGGCAATACATTACCATGTGACAAAGAGCGAGCCTGCTGATCTCTAAACTGAGTCTGTACTAGTGTACAATTTCGAGCAATATGCCCAGGCTGATTGCATCGCCTACAAATGATAGGACCCAGCCGCCTAGGATGGCTTCCCACACTCTGAGACTGAAGTTGCCGTAAACTTTGAGTCAGTTGATTAAGCTGTTCCTGCTGGTCCCGCATCATTCTCTTCAGTTCTGTCAGCTCTGAAACATTAACGTTCGATGGGCCAGAGGAATCTGTCTGTCCCTGTACTCTATACTGAAGAGCAGAGGAAGCTGGGACCGAATGACTCCTCTCCCTCATCTCATAATGAAATCCCTCATCCACCCATCTAATGGCTTCTTTACGAACATCCAAGAGAGTGGACTCAGGATTTAAACGAACAAAACGTTTAAGCTCCCGCCACAAGCCACTATCAGTCACATGCTCCACAAACTGGTCCCGAAGTAAAACCACTGAATTAGGCATACCTCCTGGAGCCTGCTGTACTACCTTTTCCATTAATGCAAAAAGGGCATGGGAATACTCTTGCAAAGACTCCCCCTCCAGCTGCTTACGGGAAAAGAAATTCTGCTGCAGGGCAATATAGGACTGTGGACACCCATAAAGGTCCCTCAAGATTGAAAAAACCTGTTCTGGTGTTTCCCTATCCTCCCTTGCCCTATACTTAATCTCATTCTTAGCAGGACCCTCTAAATGGTCAAGAATAAATAAGGTCTGTTCCAAGAGAGGCAGATGTCGGACCCGCAAGCAAGC
>NW_015774826.1:0-872 GCF_001515625.1 Sinocyclocheilus rhinocerous
AGGGGCCCACGGTTCTGCACATGGGACACTCTCTTTGAGCATTGGGGTCTCGTTCAGAACGGTGGCCCCAGTCGTGGTAGCCATGAACGTGGCCACAGGCAAGGTAGACCCAGGGCTGCTTGTCCTCCTGGGTGGGGACACTGGCCAGGGCACGACTGCAGCGTTGCATGCTGGGAAAGGCCAGGGTGTTGAGGCCCACGGGGCACTGAGGCCGGGCTGCGTTCAGCTCTTGCCGCAAGGCCTCCAGGTGCTTCTGAGTGGGGGTGTGGAAAAGGCCGTCGGCTGTGCGCCAGAGTAGTGTGGCTCCGCACAGGTCAACCAGAGAGCCATCTTGGAGTACGTTACTCTCACTCTCCACCTGAGCATAAAACAAACATCTGAGCAATGCATTCATTACAGGTGTTCAATACATCCTTTTTTCAAAACACATGTCCCATGTTGGGTTGCGGGGAAACTGGAGCCTATCCCAGGATCTCAGGCCTTAGGCAGGGAAACACCTTGGACAAATGGCCAGTCCATCACAGGGCTCACACTCATTCATACTCGCACACACACTTACAGACAGTTTAAGGTGTCCAATTCATCTGTCCTGCTTGTCTTTGAATTGCAGAGGAAACTGGAGCACCCAGAAGAAACCCACGCCAACCCGGGGAGAAAAAGCAAACTCCACACAAAAAGGCCTTCTGGCTTAGCCGGGAGTCAAACCAAGGATTACAGGTGTCCATTAAAGGGACAGTTCACCCAAAAATAAAAATGACCCCATGATTTACTCACCCTCAAGCCATCCTACATGTATATGACGTTCTTCTTTCAGAGCTTTCAAGCTCTTCTTCCAAGCTTTATAATGGCAGTGAATGGTGGTTGAGATTTTG
>NW_015774827.1:0-872 GCF_001515625.1 Sinocyclocheilus rhinocerous
AAGTTTAACAAGGTGTGGTGATGGCAATGTCATCGTTATGGACAAAAGATGCCTTAGGGTGTGTGAGAGACTGCTGCACTGTAAAACGCAATTAAGACAGGCTGCAGAAGAGGCAAGGTGATATAATTCAAGATGCTATGCAAAAAAGAACCAAACCTACTGTGTGTGTGTGTGTGTATGTGTGTGAGTGTTTGCATGTGAAGGTCGCGAGAGAGGAAGGTGAAAAGCTTTAGCTAACGAGAGGGAGCATCCAGATTTCAGTGGTTTGTGTGGTTACAGAAAATACACACAAACCTTTTCACATCGAAATGAAGTCATCTTCAACCTACCGCCCTGCTGAAAAGAAGCCAATGAAGAGCAGACGTGTAGCTCACCTCTAATCAAACACCATTTTTCTCCTTGCCTCAGCATCTCACTTTATTTAAAAGATTAAACTCACACTCAAAACAATTTTTTTCTCATTTTGTTGTATAGACCTTAAGCACCAGAGAAACAAGCGCTGGCATCTTTAGAATTCTGTCTTTGAACTTCCGTTTTTGCGTTACCTTTATAGGAATCACAGTGCCAATTTTTTTCAAAAATGCAGCAATGTACAATAATTGATATACTGATCATTATCATTGTTGGTGCGTTTCAGTAGTTTAGTGAAGGAAAGTGTACATAATAATCAGAAATCATTATAATAAGCTAATTTGATACTCAAGAAACAATTATTATTATTATAAATGTTAAAACAGTTGTGCTGCTTAACATTTTTGTGGAAAACATATTTTTTCAGGATTTTTTAATGAATAGAAAGTTAAAAAAACAGCATTTATTTGAAACAGAAACTTTTGTAACATTATAAATGTATTTACTGTCACTTTTGATCA
>NW_015774828.1:0-872 GCF_001515625.1 Sinocyclocheilus rhinocerous
AGTGACGTGGCGTCGGCGCCGGTTCAAGTCGGACTAAATTTCTAAACGGCATGCACTGCTTCAAGTCAGCCGCCGATGGGTTTGCGTGGCGCCGCATGAAGTCGAACGCACCTTATGACAGGTTCATGAAACAAGGCAAAATATCAAATTAAAAGACCAGAAAACCTAAATAAGAAACAAAACCCAAACCCCACGTTACAGCATGATCCAGCATTCTATATTAAATTATTATTGTACGATATCAAGATACATAATGCATATGTATGGAAAGTCTCTAAGAAATAAAGCAAAGATCGCAACAACAATGGCATAGTTGTGTTAGTAGTTTGCGCTTTACAACAACACTGTTCCTCTTCCAAGCTCTTGTAATTTCGAGACTACTGCAATGTTCTGCTGACGGGACTACCAATTGTGGCCTGGATGAAATTTAAATTTTGCCGCTAACTTTTGGACTACCACTGGAACAGCCCCTCCATATTTCTTTTCACTTTTTCACACTAAAGAACTGAGAACTGGGGACCCTAAATGAGCAGTTATAATCAATCATCATCTTATTGGTGCATTTATTTATTTTTTAATGTATAGTTTAGCAAAGTAATATGCTAAACTATAATGTGTCTGCTAGTCAGAAAATGTTATCCTTGCCTATGTTCCCACAGGTTCTCACTCGCTGATGGTTTTTGCCACATACATTGCTGGACAGACACAGTTTCCCGAGTTCACTCTTGTACTGATGTTAGATGATGTGGAAGTGATGTACTATGACTCAGTATCATTGAAAGCTGTCCACCGCAGTCAGAGTAATTCAAGTGATGACAATGGTGCAGGTAGTATATTCAGTGATATATATGACATCATGAAAGATCGAACAT
>NW_015774829.1:0-872 GCF_001515625.1 Sinocyclocheilus rhinocerous
ATTTTGCCCGCATTCTCCACCATCTTGGTTACTATAATTTTTAGTAATAACAGCAAAGCTGAACTCTGATTAGAATACATCTGAGGAAATAAGTCACTTTATCATATCCATTGTTCTTACCTTAGAAAGTCAGGAGCCCTGGAGATCATGTTCTCAAAGTCGGCAAAGGAGAGCTTGCTGTCTCCATCCAGGTCGGCCTCCTCAATGGCCTTCTCACACACCAGATTAACCTCCTCTGGTGTTAGTTCCTCCTTCGTTAACCTGTTTAGAGTCTTTTCTAAGTCCTCCTTGCAGATGTAATTATCCACATTGAAGTCTAAGAACAAAACAAGAAGATAAGAATTAACCACAAAAGGCGTTCATGTTATAAAGCTGCTGCACCGTTTATTAAAGTTACAATATAAATATTTATTACATCCCCTAAGACTGTGCAGTGTGACAATAACATTGTAACATTTTTTTATATTTTTGTTCTTGTGGACTGTACATGAATCAATAAAAAAATTACTTTTACCGTATATTTTAAAAGCATAAATGGCTTTCAGTTCTCTGGGAGCCGTTTCGCTGAGAACTGAAAACATGTCCACAAAGTCATTGAAGCTGAGGTTTCCCTGGCCGTCTTCAGAAAACGATTCCACAATACGATTCCTGAATGGATTCTCCTAGAAAACAGAAATTGAATGTTTTATTAGGTTTATAAGGATTATACTATGAAAAGAACTAGAGAGGCTGCAACATCAGTGTAATTTTAGTATGCTCTATTTACTATTATAGTAGTTCTGTCATGACAACTCTTGGGGAGTTTAGCATGGGTATATACATGGCAGTGTTAATGTGTTTGGTCTTGGCGGAATAGATCTGCTACGCTGCTG
>NW_015774830.1:0-872 GCF_001515625.1 Sinocyclocheilus rhinocerous
TTACATATTGTAAAAAGGGGCATAATATGTCTCCTTTAAAACTTCATTTTTTTTTAAATATTCAAAAAAAAAAATCCTTTTTAGGTCAGTATTCCATTTTGTAATTTCACAACCATTATGGGAATGTTACTTTTGGTTGTTTTCTGAACCATCTGAAACTAAGTAGTAGCATTTAAAAAACATTAGACGAAGTTCAACTAACTAATGTTTCAGAAAGATGTTCCATAAACAATGACGTTTAGATAACGTTTGCAGTCGTGCTTTACTTTTAAATCTTAGATTTCTAAACGTTCTTTGAACGGTTAAAACCTCCCATTTTAAGAAATGTTTAAAAACGTTTTTTTCTTTTTGTGTGAATATTCCATTTTATAATTTCGCAAACATTACGAGAATGTTACTATGTTCAGCACTTCAAGAGAAGCTGTTGGGTCTCCTGCTGGGCCGCCACGGTTTACTTTTTCCTCTTAGATGCTGAAACTAAAAGTGTGTGAAAGTCTGTGCAATTGCAGTGTGATGAATATTTAATAAGATAAGCACTGAGACGGTTTATTGGTTTAAAATATATTAAGTGCAGTCTGAAAACCCTTATTGTGTGACTCATTATGAACTATTTGGCTGCAATAGCACTTAGAGAGTAAAAATAGAGAAAAGGAAGAAGAAGAAAAATTGTTATATTAAAAAAAAGCCATCTCGCTGTCTCCTCATGGTCTTTTTGAGTTCCGTCCATTTTTGGATCAGTTTTAGGCCTGAGTTTATTGTCTTTGAGTGCCAGTGTGTAATATCGTGTGTGTGCTGACAGCACTCTTTAGCACATGCTATTGTCTGGCATATTGTCTCATTTCCCTCTCATGTGTGTGATGGGGTGTTAGTGA
>NW_015774831.1:0-872 GCF_001515625.1 Sinocyclocheilus rhinocerous
TCTGAAATTATAAATTAAAAATTAAATAATCGGACGTTTTTTCTTCAGTATCGCGCAGAGAAGGTGCTGGTGAACGTCGAGGACAGCGTGAACTCGACGGATTTTATAGGACGAGGAAGTGACTTCCGGAAAACCGCTGACGTCTTTGTGACGTCCGGGCGCAGCGCATGCGCGTTTGGAGATTAATGGCTGTTCTTGAATCCTATGATAAGATAGTGGTATCAGATGATGGTAATACATATTAATATCTCATTGTATTTATATTGAACTGAAAATAATACCATGGTACATGCCCCCCGAAAAAGGCAGTATGATCGCACTTTTTTGCATTAGTGAACAGTACTATGACAACGCAAAATTTTGCCTTTGGATCTAATAAGCCATAACCACAGAGTTATTTATACATTTATCTTATTTATAAACGCAAAACTGCTAGTTTAGAAACCTATGAGATTCTCCAGTGGTTTGAAAATGCTAATTCTATTCGAGGTTTTAGGACAACAAATTCCAAAGCGTTTTTTTTCCCGGTTTTGTGGACAAATATAGATTTCAAAAATAATTTAAATGTATTTATTTATAATTATAGCTGTTTGAGAGAATGAACAAAGCAGGAGCTGCAATCTAGATAAAGAAAAGGCTCAAATATATCATAGTTCAAATACGTTTAAGCTTTTTTGGTCTTTTAAAACTTTCCATGTGTTATTTCATAGTTTTGATGACTCAGATGTGTGTAGAAAGTAAAAACATAGCATGAATGTTCAAACTTGTGACTGCTAATTTAAGTAATGGGAGTATACTTCTACGTAGTGAAAAGTTCCCATACTGTCTTTAGATTTGGTCAAATTGAGTCTGACACCTAGAAAACTTGTTAA
>NW_015774832.1:0-872 GCF_001515625.1 Sinocyclocheilus rhinocerous
TTAAGAAAATTAATAATAAATCTCTCAAATATATGAACGAAAGTTACCGAAAAATTTTGATATTTTGTGAAATGCAATAAGAAAAAAAATATCTGTGATTCGTTAATAGAATTTACAAATCACAGATTCATGGTGTGTGTAAAAATAAGAAGGAACATGTTTTAATAATTTGTGGTCATCAAAGCCACACTTAACATCCTACGGCCTAACACCTTGACACCTCACAAGCCAACAACTCCATGTTTATACTAACAAAGGATCAGAAGTCATGGTTGCATCACTGAGTGCAGAAAAATCGAACTTCATAGAGTCATCACTCTTCGCAGACACACAGCTAGGTCCTGGTGATGCTTCTATTTTTCTCTTTTTCCTGCTGATAATGACACATAAACAGACAAACAAATAAAACAATGTTTTAGCACTGCCTGCAGTTTGTCATTCAATCTGTTGTTTCAAATACTGGCTTGTGTCTGTATAGCTTTAATGCATTGCAAGTCACTTTCAATAAAAGCATCTGCTAAATGCATAAATGATGCATTTGTTACCTGACTTCAGAGGTCATGGCTTCATCAGTGAAAGTAGGTTTATTGATCAGCATGGAGTTTTCAGACTTTACAGACACACAGCTACGATCTGGAGATGCTGCTCTTGGCATCTGATGCAGATCTGCACCAGACTCTTCTGTTTTCCTGCAGAGACTTGTTTTAGATTTAGAGTTCTCCTCCATTCTATCCTCACTGAGATTCATTTTAGATGCAGTCTTCCTTCCTCAAACTGTTTAAAGACTGACTTCACACCTAAACATGGAAACACAAAGTTAAAAGAGATGTAACACATTTGCAAGCCCTAGTTTACCTATTAAACCTATTAAA
>NW_015774833.1:0-872 GCF_001515625.1 Sinocyclocheilus rhinocerous
CACTCACCTCCTCACTCTGCAAGCTGCCCCCATAGCGGGCCTGTGTGCCAGCAGCAATGCAAAGGTGACAGTAAGTGACAATGGAATGTAAAAGACTTGAAAATGCTAATCATCACATATAATTATTAGCTGTAGCTGATGTAACCTTGTCTGTTCTGTGAGGTTTATTATTATGTTTTTTATAGAATTGGAAATGAACTGGACGAATTTGATGGGCATTACTACTAAGGACACATTTCAATGTGCTTTTAAATGCATAGTTTTTTACATTGCTGTTTTTTGTAGATGTTTTTTATGATTAGAATCTTACATGAAGTACAATTACACTAAAACCAAGTAAATATGTTGAAAAGCACAGTATGATTTATGGATGACAGCAGGCCTGGTTGTCAGGACGGCAACATGAATCTTTCAATTTGAGGTTATTCTATTCTGATGTCCTCTGACGGATACATTCAGAAGTGCATAACTTTATAGGTGAAGTTTTTGGAGTGGGACTATTTGTTTTCCAAACAATGACGGACCAGTGATGTTACTGTTATCTAGAACTAAAATGATTAAAAATAGTTTTCAGTAAGTAAAATAAATCTGAAATATAAATATATAAATATTAGATGAAAAACGTAAACTTTAAAAATGTATACTAAAATTAGAAATGTTGCTTTGGCAACTAACTGAAATAAATACTTAAATACCAGTACTAAAATTACTAAAAATTTGAAATAAAAATAAAGCTAAATACAAATTAGGGCTGCACAATTAATCTAATTTCTAATTGCAATTACAATTATGGATGCCACAATTACATAATCGTTCAAAACAGCAAATAAATCGTTCAAAGTCCACTTATGTTATTCTGCACGCTTAAGATA
>NW_015774834.1:0-872 GCF_001515625.1 Sinocyclocheilus rhinocerous
AGTAGATTGCTGGCGACTCTGCTGCCAGCACATTACCGTTTTTTTTACAGAACAATTTTTTACAGTGTGTGAAGCTGTATCTACACATGAGGAAGCTGCCCACACTTCCCAATTCTCAAGGGAATGTGGTGGTCTCTGGATCATATACAGGGGGAATAAACGGTTTTGTTAATAGCCAACCTAGGGTAGTGTGTGGGAAAGTGCAAATAACAATGAGAAGTTTCTCTAAAGGACTTCAGGATTACTCTAATGGCAATCAGGGAAAGCGAAATAATAAGGGATCAGGGGTGGTTAGGCCAATAGTGGGCAGGCCTGCGATGGCTATTCAGGTGTCCAAAAGTGGAAGTTCCTCGTTTTACAACTTTCTCAGATCTTATCAGGGAGTGTTAGCCGCTCAGAGGACCAAGGGAAGTTCAGTTTCTTCTCGCTGTGTTTAGTTTAAGGTGCAGGGCAGGGCACTAGACTAATGTTCTTCTCCAAGTAGATACATGCTAATTTAAATTTTCATGTCAGGAGCCAACTGCTTCCTTTTAGCATGCTCAACATAGGCTTCATACAATTTAGCCAATAAATCCTATACTATGGACATCAATGTGGAGGTGGTGATTCTTTCATTGAGTGTACACATTGTACATCATTGTATTGTATAACTTTTTTTTGTATTTTTATTTTATTTTGGTATATAGTTGAAGCATGTTGAAGCACCACTATGAAGCATGTCTCTAATAAAAATAAAATCACTGTACATGGCAGGTAACATTAATTCTGTTTCTACCACTTTTTCATACAGTTTTTATATGCTTCATCACAGGACTATGTAATTAAGTAGTATGCAGTGTTGGGAGTAACGCATTACAAAAGTAATAATATTA
>NW_015774835.1:0-872 GCF_001515625.1 Sinocyclocheilus rhinocerous
GATGTTATATTACTTTTCTTTAAAAAAAATCGCCGATGTCTTTCTTCTGCAGTGCTGATCCAAACAGAAAACAACAAGAAAACGAAGACGACGAGATCGAGGAGACGCCGCAAGAGAAGAAACTTCGCCTGGCCAAACTTTACCTGGAGCAGCTGAGAGAGGAAGGTTTGTAAGATTTCATGTGAGATCAAGCATCCAGACGAGACTGAACGATCGCCACTGTTCTCTGAACCTGCGTCCTCTGTGCTGTCTTTGGCAGAGGACAAGAAAGCTGAGCAGGAATCATTTGAAGCGGACCTCATAGCTGGAAGACTGCAGGACGATGTGGTAGGTCCGCCTCAGCTGGGTTTCATCACTAATATTTGAGTTTTTGCTCTCTTTTTTCCAGAAAATGTAAAGCATAAATCAAGTTATGAACATTTACATTCATTTATCACAGGGATTCCCAAAATGTTTTGTCAGCTGAACCCCTTTGAGCTCAAATATGTCCTTGAATTCCTCCTGAGACTTTAAGTTATTATTTAAATAATTTAACAACTCGTGGCTCATGGTGTGTTTTAAGTGTTATATTTGAATGTTTTTTTATTTTTGTGTTTATATTATTTATTTTTGTTTATGATCTACCCACATATTAATATTTTCAGTAATGGCAAATTAAAGTTGGGTTGCTCTGAGTTGTTGAATTATTCTAGGGCCGTCAAACGATTAATCGCATACAAAATAAAAGTTTTTGTTTGCATTTATTTATGTGTGTGTTCTGTGTATATTTATTATGTATATATGAATACACAAACATACAGTATATATTTTGAAAATATTTAAATGTCTATATTTATATAATTTATATTATATATAAATATATTTAATATATA
>NW_015774836.1:0-872 GCF_001515625.1 Sinocyclocheilus rhinocerous
AAAAAAAAATCACAAAACATTTTTTTTTAATGGTTCTCAGCTTCGCGCCATATTCACCTGCTATCGTCTGAGGCACTTGATTATTACAGAAAAACAAAACAAAAATTAAAACAGCGGATATCCTATCTTTTTTGCCCCTAACTTTATCTTGTTAGACTCGACGTCAACTTCAGAAACTCATCTCAGATTTTTCTTGTGTAATGTGTTTATTTTCCTCAGGGTTAACGATTACATTTAGTCAAAAAGAAACAAAGACACAAGACGCTTTCTTCAACTATCATGCTTTAAGTCTAAATGTACAGTGTTTTTGCACAGTGAAATATGCCTGAAGACAGTATTTTACAAGAACCAGAAAGTAGAGCTGTGAGTATAAATGAAGATGAAGAGGATGAGGGAAACCGTGAGGTAAATCAATAGGCCTATTGTTGTTTTACATCTCAGTTATAAAGTACTTATTGCGTTAGTAACACAATAATGTGGCCATTTTGTTTCATTTGAGATTTTTCAGAGTGAATTTGTTCAACAAGGACAAATTGGAATAAGTTACTATGACAGTCACGATTATTCTCTGCATTTTATGCCGGGCACTATGGACAACAGCGACCTCCACCTGCTGCATAGAGGTACTGCACCTCAAATGCAAACAGCTGTCTCTCTCAGTCTGCATAGATCAGTCGCTGTAATTATTTCCCTCATCTCTTAATTCTCTTTTTTTTGTCTCTCTGCCACACTACTTAATATTTGAGCATTTGCATTGAGCTGTATTTCGCCCGCTGCTTTTTGTTCATACATTTTCTTGCATGCACAGTGTCTGTTGGTTGTATCTGCATGCAGAGGTGTAAAGAGTACCTAAAAACCATACTTGAGTAAAA
>NW_015774837.1:0-871 GCF_001515625.1 Sinocyclocheilus rhinocerous
CTATATAAATAAAGGTGACTTGACTTGACTTGACTTGACTTACCCTGCAATGCTTCTAATTTTGCCTCTGTTGTGCTTGGCCCTGATATCTGCAGCTTGCAGCTATATTTATGATTGTTTTTCTTCTGTTTAACTGGGGGTTATATCACTGCACGGATGGGAGTTCTTGCAAAACCATAATGCCAATCTACACTGTATGCTAATTACCTTTGACGGTAGCAGTCCTGACTAAAATAAGTAGAGTTTTCTTAGCACGTATGGGAAATGAAATTGAGAAATGAACTTGTCATATTCTGAGGTGTTAAACGCACACAACAACTGTGTAGTAGAGCACTTCTTGTGCAGACTCACAAAATCTAATTGAAACTAGAATGGATTTCCCACAGGTAAACAGACATTTTCCCCACAGGAAGCCATTCTCTTGTTCTGGTAATCTGCATGAATAAAATAGAATGAAATAATCACATGACTCTGTATGTAACTAGCCATAGTCCAGTGCTGGCACAGAGAAAGGTCACTGTTAAAAGAGTTCACATGCAAATATATGTATGACTTGAACTTTCACACGATAGCAGACACCAAAAAAGAATCATAACAATGATTAACCTGTCACCATATGGACCTTGTTTCTGTTCTCATGTCTTGTTTCGTGACCTAGGTTTCCTTAGTTCCCTTGATTAGTTCATTCAGTTCACCTGTGTTCAGTTAATTAAGTCATTAGTTCCTCTCCTGTGTTTGTATAAATTCTCCTTGTTTAGTTCTCTCAGTTGCTGGTTATTGTATTTTTGTATGCTGCTTGTGTTTCCCTGTGTTTTGAATGGCACGTCATCATCTTGGATTATTATTAAATGTTATATTGGATTACCTTCGT
>NW_015774838.1:0-872 GCF_001515625.1 Sinocyclocheilus rhinocerous
CTTGTGTCCATGTCGTCTCAGTGTGTAGAGATGTTCAGGATGCTCATGTGCTGAGCTTTGATGTCTGTGAGCTATTCTGTGTAGATTTTATATTCACCTGAGTAGGTGGGTCTGCTGGGGGATTATGGGTAGGGTCTTAACATCAAGAGTCTAAAATGTGTACCTTCAGGGAGGAAACTCAGACCTCACCTGTTGGTCCAAAACTTATCAGATTAAAATAAAATACCCTGGTTTATTTAACTAATCCACTGAAATGGACTTTACTAAGTGCCCAAAGCAGTGGTGTACAGGGAGAGGATTCATTTGTAATCTACTTACAGTTTACTAGTGGTTACACGGTGCTACTCTGCTTATTAGTTGATAAAATGGCTTTGTTACTGAAAAACAACATGAATTTCAAATGTAGCAATGAAGCCTTGCTACTTATAAAAACAATAGCTAATAGCTTGTATCTTAACTACTTGCAACAATGCTACTGCATAGCGCTCATTCAAATGTGCAGTTACCAGTCAAAGAGAAGTAGCAGATAAACATTTTCAAAACAAAAAAAGGTTGATTTTAAAATTTGATTTTACAGAAGTTGTGTATATTGCTTTGTAGTCCAGACAATATTTTTTTTTTCTTTATGCAAAATAAAAATAGCTTTTAATGTGCCTATTATGATATTAGCTACATTGATAAGATGTCCTTAGTCTCTGAAAAATTGTTCTCAAAACTGTTCTGACATTGCACGATTGAGTTTATTCACACTGCCAAATCATTTGTGTTTTTTTTTTTTGGCAAAGTCTGGCTTTGTTTGCACCTTGTGGTGAACTCTCTGTATTTGTTCTGGTGAAGTCTTCTCTTGATTGTAGACTTTGACAGTGACACGT
>NW_015774839.1:0-872 GCF_001515625.1 Sinocyclocheilus rhinocerous
CACTAAATAGTCATATAAACACGTTATTGTGATTTAAAGATACAGTAAAAATCTCCTTTAGATGCAATGAAATTGTAATGTGAAATATTGTAAAAAATCTTTAATACAACAATTTGAGTTAATTCTTTAGGCACCAATTCTCTCTATTAACTAGCTGCTTATAAGCATGCATATTAACTGTTTATTAGTACTTATAAAGTACTTATTAATGCCTTATTCTGCATGAGCATATTTTAGATTCCTTAATCCTATACCCTATACCTAAACTATTAAGAAGCAGTAATTAGCAGTTTATTGAGGCAAAAGTCAGAGTTAATAGTTAATGCTGAGAATTGGATGTGAAAATAAAATGTGACTCAATTTTAATTGTTTCTATTATGCATTTACAGTAAAACGTCTTAAAATTGTCTTTTTTTATCTCTGTGTAATCTAATTATTTTGTATTTAAATATTGACGTTTCTTCATTTAATATTAGTTATGTACATATGGGTGTTTGTTACATACTGTATGGATTATGACATATCAAGGCTGAAATGCACACAGATATTATTATTTTATACTTCTGATGACTTGGAGTTCATTTCAGTATCAACTTTTAGATGTTCATACTAAAATCCAATTAATAATAAGTTAGCCTAATAATGATGATGTTGATTTTAACATTAAAACTATATGTATTTATAATAATAATAATGTTTTTTATTTTATTTATTAACTTTATTTAGTCAATAAAGAGTCAAGAGTCAATAGTTGTCATCCACACTGTAAAAATTATTTTTTCAAAGTTGTGAATATGTGTATTATGTGTATATTCAATGTGTTACTGTCTGAATCAAATGATTCGCGATACACGCTCCGTAGTCCCGATCTG
>NW_015774840.1:0-872 GCF_001515625.1 Sinocyclocheilus rhinocerous
ACTCACATCACTCACATTCAACACTGAACACAGCAGTGAACAATTCTGGTTTGTTGGTCTTTCAGATGATGAAGAACACTGTGAAGAGTCTCTGGTGATGACAGCAATAGGCAGACGAGCTAGAAATATAAAATATTATTTCAGAAACAATGCATTATTGACATCTAAACAATTAAGACATCTTTAAATACAAAGTTCTTTCATGGAACTCTAGATGGTGCAAGCTAATAGGTCCTTAACTCAGTCTGCTATTAATCACATTGTCATCTTGATTTCTGGTTTCTGTCCAATGCTATCTCACGACCAATTTGTACGTATTTTACGAGGTGGCTAATTTGTATTACCTCACTTGTACGATTTTGTACGATTTGTCTAGACCTCAGGGACGGGTAGGTTTAGGGGCAGGGTTAAGTGTAGGTCATTTGTACGAATTCACGAATTGGGAACTTTGTAATATCCATACGATTCAGCAAAAATTTAGCAAAATTAGCCACCTTGTAAAATATGTACGAATTGCCATGAGATCAGGTTGTTTCTGTGACATCAGCAGCCTAAGAGCTCGTTGCTCAAAATTCAAACATTTAACATACTAATTCCTAAATAAGCAATCATAATCAAAAAGTTTTAAACTAAACGTCATGTTTAACAGTCTTACATTTGATTACTGTTTATTATAATGAGAGGATTCACAGCTTCCAGAATTTAGGACTGAACAAAACTCTGCATTTTGAGCGGTGAGTGGATTCTGACTAACTGAAACTCTGATTGGCCATTGTGTTCCAGAAATCAACAGATGTGTTTAGGGCCTCTCTGCTGAAAATAAATACCTAAAACCAGCCTAAGCTGGTTGGCTGGTTTTAGCTGGTCATCCA
>NW_015774841.1:0-867 GCF_001515625.1 Sinocyclocheilus rhinocerous
GTGACATTAAAATAAACTTGCAAGGAACTTCAAATGTCTCCAGTGTTTATGAATAGTAGAGTTGTGCGCTTCAGAGAACATCAACAGATTTCTGGCACTCTTACCTGCAAGTGAGGTTAATGTTCTGCTCAAATGTAGCGTTGAGGATTTTAAAGACTGTGCCTCCCAGCAAAGATCCAGAGTGTGGTTCAATGTCAAGGCAAAACTGTTTATAATCAGCACAGCAGTCCCTCAGAGATTCACATGTAGCATGACAGGAGCATGTGTTAAACTTCTCTCCACAGCTCCTGGCACACGACTGCGCTGAGGAAGGAAGAGAAGACACATTGCTGCAAATGCGTTTTCTAGAAGACAGAATTACAGGTTTCTTTGAAGCCTAATAACAAAACAACACTTGGTTATTACTCCAGTACACGTGCAAAGAACTTACCTGCAGCCCTGGATAACAGCTGAAGGAGCAGCACCATGAACATACAGATATGGATTTTGTCCTTATATTTGCACAACATTGTTTCTCGCTAGAATAACCCGAGATGTTTTAATATCAACTTAAGGCGTCGTATGCAGACAGTATGAAACACATTATGTGGTTCTCAGTCATGACATTGTGACAAAGGTCTCTCTCTCTCTCTCTAACGTACCTTGTAACTATTTAACAGTCAAGGACTCGCTGCAGTTTACAGGCAAGAGGCAATAAATGAAACTCCTGGCACAAGAAATGTGCACATCATTTATTTCTTCTACTGCTGCTATCTTTGCAAAGCATTATCATTACACGTGCACATGCATTAGGATTGTAAAGTTTTGAACTTGTTCCCCTGCAACTTTTAGAGTTGGGACACACACACACACACACACACACACACA
>NW_015774842.1:0-872 GCF_001515625.1 Sinocyclocheilus rhinocerous
CACACACACACACACACACACGCACACGCACACGCACACACACGCACACGCACACACGCACACACATATATAATAAGTATATATATACAATTTTAACTTAAATTACGAGTAAATTTCACAGTTACAAAGAAACAGCAAGTAACATTGAAATAAACAAGAAATTTGAAGCAGAAAGACTGAAATAGTGTTTCTTTTAGTGCTTTTTAAAAATATTTTTTTACAGTGTAACTCTAAGTCTAAAAAAACTCAAATCTAAAAAAACAAAAGCATGCTGAATATGCAAAACTTAAGAAAAATGGACACATTCAGTAGTAAAGTGCACATGAAATCAGACTTTGTATCTGATTGTTTGTGCACTAAAATGTTTTGTCATCTAAAAAAAAATGTGCTTCTTGTAAAAATCGACATAAACTTGCTGAATTCCAGTCAAAAATATAATTTAATGTGACTGATTCAACCTGAATACATAAGGTTACGACAAACAAAGTCATTTTAAGAGTCTGATAAAGAAGAAATAGCTCTACATTTTCACATTTAAAGTGTATTTAAACAGTCGCAGTGCAAACAAATAAGGACTTAATTACACTGCATTCTTCATGCAACAATGCAAACACGGCATTAATCTCCAGCAGCTATACCAGCATGCCGAGCGTCTCAATGCTGCTCCTGCAGGCTCACTGTATGGAGCGCACAGACTCTCCCGGCGCATTGAGACGCCGCCGTCGCTTCTTAAGCCTCTTGAGACGAGGACCACCTGTGGCATTTAAGCTCTCATTCCGCATGATGACTTTCTACCTTTTCACCCTGTTGCAGACGCTAGTGGCCAGATTAACTCACAGCTAAACTGCTTTGCAAAGCCCTCATAACGATTC
>NW_015774843.1:0-872 GCF_001515625.1 Sinocyclocheilus rhinocerous
TTAATAGAAAATATTCATAATACATATTTTCTTAGTAATTATAATAAAATATTTAATTATTAATTCTACTTTGTCCTATTAATTTATTAAAAATTCTATTTGAACATTAAATAAGAATGTTATAGATTGTATTTGTTCTGAGGAGATGTTGAGATTCCTGTGCAGCTCTTACCTGCAGTCTATTCTGGAAATGTACGCGAGCCGGCTCTTGTTGGGTCCGCAGGGTTCGATGTAATAGCGAGAGGTCAGAACATTAGCACGAACACCCAGGACCCCTGCACTCTCGTGATCCACTGACACACACACCAAAGCACACACTCCCTTGGGCAAGTCTGTCATCCATGACCTGAAACACAACAACAACAAAAACACTCTTAGGATTTTTATAAACACAAAATAAATATTTGGTTTTGAATTTAAAGCACAGTTATAGAATAATAATAATAATAAAAAACATAAGACGACTGAGTGTTTGTAATCACCTGAGCATCACGTAGTCTCTTGGCGGATGGGGCGCCATTGAGTTCCTGACGTACTGATAGACTTCCGTGTTATGCTCCAGTGTCTCCACGATCCTGCACTCTAACAGGTCCTCATCCCAGCGTTCCTGCTCCCGCAGAATCCGCTGCAAGACGTCCTCAGCCGATGCAGGCACGTCCACGCACACTTTCCACTGTCGCAGAGACGACCCGTCCTGGACCTATCATGAAAGACGATGACGCTACAGTCATTAACACTTCCAGCACAATCATCTCGTTACTTTTGTTCCTCACTAGCAGGATCACCGCAGTCATCAATGTGATTTCATCCTAGCTCAGAGGATGCCCAGTCTGCTCCTGGAGGGCCACTGCCCTGCAGAGTTTAGCTCCAAC
>NW_015774844.1:0-872 GCF_001515625.1 Sinocyclocheilus rhinocerous
TCACGTTTCTATGCCTCTGCCAATAATCCCGTTACCCCTTTTAAGGACAAGGGAGCGGGGAAAAGTGAAAGAGAGTGCGAGAGAGAGATAAACTCAGAAAACAAAACAGAGGGATCCCGAAAATCATGGAGTCTTGTGAGACATTTAGCATCCGCTCTGCACGAGGAACACCACTTTCTCCTGAACTCTGTTTTTTTTTTTCTTTTTTAACCAAAATCCTGCCTTGGGTCCTCGAGCACTGAAACTGCTGAGTGGTAATTACTGTAAGATGCTCTTTTGCCTGCAAAACTTATTTAATTCAGTGTAAGCCCTTTGTAAGCCCTGCTCGAGAGTTCAGTTGCATGTGTAGGACTTTCAGAGATGTGGTTGCAGCCTTATTTTAAGGTACTTGATACCTAATATTATCTTCAAGAAAGCTAAAATATTTTGAAAAGCATCAACTACACATAATTCCTTAATAAATCTCAAGGACCACACAACGCAATCAAGGGCCAAGTGAACTTGCCCCAAAGCGGGGTCATTATTTGATCTTTGTGGATCTTAATCTGATTAAGTCATTGTGGAGGTAAACTTCAGACCCAATCTTGTTAGCAGCTGGCCCAGATGGATTACGAAGGCCAGTGAGCTGGAAAATGAACTGAGCAGTTCAGCTTTGGACTTGCTCTCTTTCAACATCTTCTTGGCCTCTTCTTCTGCGCCTTCTGCTCTCCTTTCTGCTGGCCCTTCAAACGAGATATTATCCCCAGATTCTGCACTTGCATGAGCCCATGACGCTTTTCTTCTCTTCCATCTATGATGTCTTAGTTAAGCGCAGACAATGACAAAAGAGCCCAGCCCTTTCTCAAAGGTCTGGATTCCAAGACGTTGTTGGC
>NW_015774845.1:0-872 GCF_001515625.1 Sinocyclocheilus rhinocerous
TATCAACTTGTGGAAAATGGGCATCATATGACCCCTTTAAAAAAAAATTCTGTTATTTTGTCTATATGTTCAAAAATGGCTACATTTAAAGCTACATTGTGAAACCCAATTTTTCACTAAGCAACAACTATTAATTATGCATGTTAACTATTAATTATGCATCTTAACAGCAGATACATTGTTCTGTAGAATTATGTGGATGGGCTCAGCGTTCAGAGCAAAGAGAGGGGTGGCACCCAGAGCTGTGGTTATAGCTGACATTGATTATGGGAACATGGGAGTATGGGAATATGAGCCTTTCATCTCACATGTGCACTTTGCACCCTTGAAGCAGCAAAACATACTTCACAGCACATTCTCTCCACATAAAACATCCATAGCATTACATGTCGTAATGAGTAACTGAGACTGTGGGGGGAAAACACTACCCTCAGCACCAAGGCAGCATTAGTGTTGCTGAATTGCTCAATTCATTCAGGGGCTCCCATGACGAGAGGGTGTGAAATAGTGAAATAAACAGAAGATGGATGTGAGACAGGGAAAACATGAACAATTTAACAAAAGTGCACAATTCAGCCAACAAAGTTTCCTTTTCAAACAGACAAAGAGCTAGCAAATAGGCTATTTGATGAAGAAGAATTCAATGAAGTAGCCATATGTCAGAATTGGCCAACATTTTTGATATTGGTCTATAATTTAGTTGGCTAATAAAAAAAAAGAACTAGTTCCTAGAAATGTACTTATTACATTAACGTTGGTTTTATATTTTAAAAAATATTTATTGACTCACACCATAAAAGTGTACACGTCTTAATTTCTTTTTTTTTTTTTTAGGTTTTAAATATTTTTTGTCAAGGTAAATTATTATTCAG
>NW_015774846.1:0-872 GCF_001515625.1 Sinocyclocheilus rhinocerous
ATCAGTAAGTGTATTGTGGGTTGTGTGTATAAACTGTAACATAAATACTAGTATGTGAGCTTAAACATGGCCTAAAGTTCCAAACTGAATAATTTTTATTCACCCCGTAACTCAGCATGAGCTTATACCAGTCTAAGAATTCAGTAAATTAACAATGGCCTCAACAATCTTTGGACACTTAAAGGAATAGTTCAACCAAAAATGAAAATTTGCTGAAATGTTACTCACCCTCAGGCTATACAAGATAGATACGTAGAGTTTGTTTCTTTATCAAAGCAGATTTGGATAAATTTTGCATTACATCACTTGCTCACCAATTGATCCTCTTCAGTGAATGGGTGCCGGACAGCTGATAAAAACATAACAGTAATCGACAAATAATCCACATGACTCCAGTCCATCAATTAACATCCTGTGAAGCAAAAAGCTGTATGTTTGTAATAAACAATCATTTGTAATAACAATCGTTTGTAATAATCCATCATCAAGATGTTTTTAGCTTCAAAACATAACTTCCTCTATCTGTAATATTGCTTTCTCCAGTGAAAAGTTTGTCTTGTCTGAATCAGGAGAGAAATATATCAAGCACTGTTTATGAGTGAAAACAGTCATAAACCATTCTAAACAAATATGTTGGTGGACTTTGATTTGAGAGGACAACAGGGGATGGACTTTTTCACTAAAGGAAGCTTTATTATAGATTATGGATATATGTTTTGGACTGAAGCAACATTCTAAAGTCAAACCACCTTAATGATGGATTTGTTTCTTACAAAGATGCAGCTTTTCATTCCACAAGATGTTAACTAACAGACTGGAGCTGTGTTGATTATTGTGATGTCTTTATCAGCTGTTTGGACTCTCATTCTGAC
>NW_015774847.1:0-872 GCF_001515625.1 Sinocyclocheilus rhinocerous
ATGTTTCTTGAGCACCAAATCAGCATATTAAAATAATTTCTGAAGAATCATGGAGTGATGGCTGCTAAAAATTCAGCTTTGCATCACAGGAAAAATACATTTTTTAAATATATTCAAACAGACAGCATTTTAGTATTTTAAATGGTAATAATTTCACAATATTACTGTTTTTACTGTATAAAAAATCTTACCAACCCCAACCCTTTGAATAGTAGTGTATATACAAAACATTTATAAATAAATAAAAAATAAAAACAAAATAATAAAATGAGATTCGCAACTGATCCAAAACCAGCTGACCAATATGAGATGCTTTCAAAGCTTTTAGAGGAGCATTTTAGAAATGAACAGGAACCAAAACGTGTTAAAAATTTTCAAGGGATCTTCAAGGAAATAATACAGTAGCGCTTTACAATAAGGTTCTGTTTGTTAATTACATTACTTAACATGAGCTAACAATTAAAAATCACCTAATGGTAATTTTAAAATGTACTAATACATTAAAATCAAAAGTTGTATCTGTTGACATTAGTTAATGAACCTAAGCTAAGATAAACTAACTATGAACAGTTGTGTTTTTATTTAATTAATGATTAAAAATACTGTAATAAATGTATTGCTCATTGTCAGTGAATGTTAATGCATTAACTTATGTTAACATTAATTATTGAGACCTTATTTTAAAGAGTTATACTGTAAGCAAACAAAATGTTTTTGTTTTTAGACATTTAAATGTTACTCATATTTGTCACACATATTATTTAATAATTGTAGCTCATCAAGCTTACTTTCATAACTGTAATGAAATATGGTTTGTAGACAGTATTCTTGTGCACGCTCTGTCTTTACCACACACACAAACTTGCGTGACA
>NW_015774848.1:0-872 GCF_001515625.1 Sinocyclocheilus rhinocerous
TCACTCACATTAGACCTTATATTAGAATTTTTTTAATGTTTAGATGTGTCTCTGCATTGCATTTTCATGCACATGCCATAGACATGTTTTAGCTCTTGATGTCGAAGTATCCTGCAATCTCAAGGATTCAATGGCTTTTTGATTGAATGCTTTGCCAGCATTGGGATCAGATCTCCCTGCATCCCATTGTCCTTTTGTTTCCTCATGCTAGGCTCGACTTGCAGCCTACAGCAGTAGTGAAACCTGAGTCTTGAGGCTCAGGGTAGCTCTCTTCATAGTGTAAAACCAGCTGAGAAATGGACTGGCAGCTTTTAAATCCAGACCCGTGACACTATCTGAAGCAATTAGCCTAGGAAGCTTTGCTACAGGAGCAGCTGATGAACTCCATCACAGATGATTCAAGGAGTTGGTTATACATTATGTTGAAAACAAATCAATTGTGAGACGGAGAGGCTTAACAGGATTTACCCAAGTAGGACATGTTGGATCTACAACCTCCTCGGTCCTTAAAAACATTGATTTATATTTATGCATTTAGAAAATTCTTTTATCCAGTGTGATTTACAGTGCATGCAAGGTATGCAGTTAATTAGTAAGTGTGATCCCTGGGAATCAAACACATGACCATGCCTTTGCTAGTGCTATGCTCTACCAGTTGAGCTTCCACTTTCTAAAAGGTGCTGTAATTAAGCTGATTTGCTAAATTCCATTTTCCTAAAACCCAGCTTTTTTATTTTATTTTATTTTATTAGTAGTAATTTTTTAGTAGTAATTGATTTTTTAAATTGTGTAAATTGTTGTATTCTTTTTGAAAATTATTTTTAAAATTATTATGTTTTATATTAATATATTTATTTGCGTTTCTATTGTAT
>NW_015774849.1:0-872 GCF_001515625.1 Sinocyclocheilus rhinocerous
TGATTACTAAAAAGCTACAGGCGGGTGAGTTTGATCAAGGTTGGCTAAACTCTGCTGGAAAGCATCTCGAGGGCCAGAATTGCCCAGCCCTGAACTAGACCATCACAAACAAGGTTAGACCGTCTTAAGATGTTGTTGTTGTTTTTCAGCAGAGAGTATCACCTGGTTTTGAAAGCAACCATCAATCCGGGTACTTGTTACCTCCAAGCCATGATTCCTTTGTGTGATTTCTAAGCATTGTTATTTTTGGCTTTGGCTTTTGTACTTGATTTGTACTGCATGCTGCCGGCTAGAATAATTGCCACAAGCACTTTCTTGCATGTCACTACAGTAAGAAAGCATATGCCAGGAAGATGAATGTAAATGTAAAAGTAAAAAGTGCTGTTAAAACGTCCTTCAGAACAGAATGTTTTACAGAACGGCTCATGGCATACCTATCAGTCACAGTGAAGGGTATACGATACGCTGTGATAGATTTCACAATGAGCAGGGTAGCAGACGGCCTCAATGAACTCCTGTCCGTAATGCAACGGTGAAGCTTCACCTTTCTTGTTCTTCAAAGCACTAAAAGGTCTAAATGTAGAACAAGGTGTGCCGCCATGAGACACAAGCATAAAGAAAAGCATAGACTGAATTTATGATTCAGTCTCAGCTTAAGTCCCACTCAAAACACTAAGAGAGGTCACGGATGGAAGCTAATGGACATCTCAACTATTCAGAGCAGCACACTTATTAGCCCCGAGGTCACATTAGTATCGGGGAACCTTTCTTGTGCAATTACCATACACAAATGGATGGATTATAATACATTACCTAGTTCTTCCACCACAGGTTTAAACAAAGACATCCCCAGCCAGCTCTCTCATACTTGA
>NW_015774850.1:0-872 GCF_001515625.1 Sinocyclocheilus rhinocerous
AAGAAAAAAACATTGTCTTATATTCGGGACAATACGGTATATATAATTCAAATGTTGATACAATCCTTTCATACAAGCGCTCTAATTGACGTTATATGTTAATTAGAACAAAGAACAAATTTTCTTTGTAATTCTTCAGAATTCTGAGTTAGCATCTCACAATTTTTTGGGGGGTTTATTTATTTATTTTTTATTTATTTATTTTTTTTCCATTTTTGCAATTGAGTTTATATCTTGTAATGCTGAGTTTATTTATTGCAATTCTGAGAAAAGAAAATTCAGAATTGAAAGAAAAAAAGTCGCAATTACCTTTTTAATTGTTTTTAACCCATTGCGGAAACAAGCTTCCATATATTTTAAATGGCCATATTTCAAAATATTACTATTATTTGTAGTGTATCTTTGCTAACATAAATGCAGACTTAAGTGGGATATCTAAGATAATTCTTTCTAAAACATAAAAAAATTGTCAACCCTTGGAAATAAATAAATAAATAATAATAAATGATAATTTAAATTAAGCCTGTTTGTTAGTGTATCTTTGCTTAAATAAATGCAAACTTGGTGGGATACCAGAGATAACGTCTTTCAAAAACATTTAAAAAATGGGAAATTTATACGATATAATGAATTATGTTTTAAATTAAGTCTGCATGTTAGGCGCGTCCTGCCAAATTACTTGCAAAAAAATAAAGCGAATATCAATACAATCCTGCCATACAAGCACTCCAATTAGCATTACGTTATACATAATTACAATAAATTCCCTTTGTAATTCCCAGCCTGCAGTAGTCAACTTAACGCTCTGAATCCCATAACTCAAGCACGCGAACAGTATAGCATATATCACTAGTGCTTGACAACGTGACACC
>NW_015774851.1:0-872 GCF_001515625.1 Sinocyclocheilus rhinocerous
CCCTCAACACGTCTCTCGTTAGTAGCATTAGCGGCCCTCCCCATAGAGCCCCTGCGAGCCAGCGCTCAGACGAGCGGCCCGCTGACTCTGAGCCCGGGGCCGGGGCCCTCTCGGAGGACGGCCAGTCGCTGTGGTACGAGTACGGCTGCGTGTGACTGCATGAGCGCTTCAGTGACTCTGCTGACCCCTGACCCCTGACCGCATGAGTTTGCTCATCTGTGTCTGTCTCATGTCTTTATGATTATCCTGTTGAACTGAACCTCCATCACTGTTGTATTAGCGCCACCTGCTGTCTGCTGTGTTTGTAACAGCTAGAGGCTGATCTATATTTATGACAGTGAGGCTTGTAGAACGAGTCCCATGATGCTTCTCTGACGGTGTTATTTGTCTGGTGGTGTTTGTGTGCATGCGCTCAGGATGAGTGTTTCACGAGTGATGTGTGCCGCGCGCGTCACGCTCGAGGGGCTCTGTACAGGTGAAACGCTCGTGTATCTCCAGCTCATTGCTCTTCTGTAATGTCCTGCTCTGGTTCTGCAGATGTGGAAGTGTTGCAGGACAGCAGGAGATCTAAAAGCAGAAGAGGAGCTCAGAGCTGAATTCTCACGGTGAGTGTCAGGATGGTCCTCAGCAAACGCTGAGCCTCCAGCCCAAAGTAGCAGAAACGCATTCATCACTAATCACAGTCACGATAATCAGCATCTAGCATTCAGTAACATCAGTCAGGAATACTCTCACACTGAATCTCTGAGTTCATGGAAACAGAAACAACATAAAGACGGTGTTTTAGGTATTTGTTGAATGGCATCTTTTCACAAAGTACTATGACTGAAGGCCGGCAGTGTCACAGTGTCATGTTATTTTTTCCCAGCCAT
>NW_015774852.1:0-872 GCF_001515625.1 Sinocyclocheilus rhinocerous
TTTTTTTAGAAAAAAGAAGCAGTGATGCCTAAATTTGTTATTAAAATGTGTTCATAAAAATGGCTTTTTAATAACTTTCTATTGTATTATTATTTATTTTGTATTTTATATATTTTTATTAATTTTGTATTGTTCTCTTCTTGAAAAAAGCAAAGCAATAAATGCCTAAATTAAAGATAATTTGTCGTTCGAAATGTCAATAAAATACTTTTTTATTCATGCATTTATTTTCTATTATTGTTTTTATAATTTTGTAATATTTTTTTTAACAATAAATGAATAAAATGCTGTTGTCTCATCTCTTCTGAAGGCCAGCCCTCCAGAAGATTTAATTGAAAGCTTTAACGTGGCTCTGACGCGGTACACAGCCGCTCTGCACTGCATCGTTCCCATCTTCATCTATATGGTACAGTGCTAATACTCAAAAATGAATGCCTTTCAAAGTGCCTCTGTCACTGAATACTTTCAATGTACCTTGTTCTGACAAAAATAATGAAAAAAGAAAAAAAAAATGCCAATACTCTGTTTTTGAATATAATTGTTATCATGACACTTTCCATGTTTTCTGAGATCTGTATTAATTTATCTGCATTTTAACCTGATTTTGTTAAAGAACAAGTTCTACATTGAGACGAAGCTGAACCGCGATCTGCGCGACGATCTCATGAAGCTCTTCTCCGATCACGTCGCAGAGAAACACGTCAGCACGCTACTGCGTGAGTGCAGATCAAACACAGTCTTCTGACTTTGCAATGCGTTTTGTAAATATGAAGAGTTCATTTGCAAAAACAGATAAGTCCATTTTTATTTTTATTTTCAGAAATCACTTTTTTTTTTTTATTGCGCATTCCAAGTAATATCAATCAAACTGC
>NW_015774853.1:0-857 GCF_001515625.1 Sinocyclocheilus rhinocerous
ACACTCACACACACACACACACACACACACACACACACACACAGCCTCAATCTCTGCTCCCTCTCTCTTTCCCGGAAGATGCTGTGTTATTGGAAATGGAGATGGCAAAGCAAAAGCAGGAAAGGGAGGAGTAAAAACAAATGAAGGGTTCTTTTTAAATCATGTGATTGGTGAGTCAGTGCATGAGCTCAGTGCAATACAAGATCTCCTGTGATTGGTGGACAGTGATGTGCTGATCTGATCAGGACAGGGATGGTGTGAGCCTAAAGGAATAATAACTAGCTGCATACTGTCAAAAATAAGTATGATTATGATACAAGTTTTATGTCATTTCTTTGGAAAACTTGCTGAAGAAAATATGAATAGTAGTAAACATATAGTAGTAAATATCTGCACAAATGTGCATGCTAAAATAATGGGAATCTTCTATGCTTTATTTTAAAATTAAAAATGAAGTGTTAAATGTCATTCAGACGTTTGATATTTTAATTTTATGACCCTGCTTCACTCAATGATCACTATGTATATTTTCTTTATGATATGATTTTTAAGATTTTTTATTTTTATTTTATGGGTATACTAGATTTTCACATTTTCTAAAAATTATATGAGTGCATTTTTAATAGTAAATATCTGCAGGCTAAAATAGTGGTCTATGAGTGATATGAATTTTATTTGTATTTATTTATTTATTTTGCAATATTATGGGATGTGTTATATACAATTATGTTTAATAACTAAATTCTGTTACCTTGCTTGATATAAAGATGATTGTTATATATTATTGCTTTATGAAATTATTATATATTTTTAAAGATTTGTATTCCTTTACATAATATGTAACTTAAATGTTTGTT
>NW_015774854.1:0-872 GCF_001515625.1 Sinocyclocheilus rhinocerous
GACACAGTTAATAATTCAAATCAAGAAAGGGTTGCACAGACCACTGGCGTTTGATGTCTCGCAAGAACAACTCACAAATTCATAAATGCAATCTGCATCCTCTGCTGAAAAATGTAGTTTAATTTATTTTGGATCCTCTCAAGCCCGTGCTTCATTTTTTTTTCATTCCTGTCCTGCATAAGATTATATATATATATATATTCAGTTCACCGAATGAAGGCCCTTTGTTTTTCTGCTATTCAGACATATTTTTTTACTTATGTCTGCCCAATTGAATTGCCTGCTTCTCTAGTAGATACCAAAGCGGAAGCCCATACACTTCAATGGTGGGATCAGACCCCCTTTGAGAGGAGTTTCCCCCCATAAAGGACGTTTTTTGCCTCAGACCCGTCACAATGCTGCACCGCTTCCACTGCTCTCAGTGTGGGAGCCGTAAGCACAGAAGAATGCCTGTTTACTCAGCCCTTCTCTAACCACGTTAAAGTGCAACTCGGCCTGTGCGTCTCACTCCTGTGATCCTAATCCCTGACCCCATACCACACCGACCACCCCAACACTCAAGTACACACACACCTAAACTGAAGTGGCCCAAAAAGGACAAACCCTGTACTTTTGGGATTTGGGCACAGCAACCGTGCGCAAAATGCACAGCGATCGCCCGCACAGAGTTGTAGTAAACACAGACCTGCTTTGGTGGCTGTTGAGGAGTAACAGGGATAGATGCGCTTTGTTTGGGTTGCGGCGGTGACCCTCGCTCTCTGTGTCACACTGAGGCGGATCGGCCAGTTTATGGAGCGTGTGCTAAAATTCACTCGAGCGGCAATCCACACCTGCTACAGCGCCGGCCATTCGGGTTTCTGCTTTCCTGTAAC
>NW_015774855.1:0-872 GCF_001515625.1 Sinocyclocheilus rhinocerous
CGCAAGTTCCTCAATTTTCACTAAAGGCCAAATTCTTTCAATACATAGACAATGGGGGGTACCGGCTATGTTGCTATGTCATGACATAAATATTACCATTTTTATTAGCTTTTTTTTCCCTCAGTATTGGTAGTAGCAGTATTATGAAAATTGTATTTGTATAAAGATACTACACAACTTTGCCTGTTGAATATTTGAGAAAGAAAAGAAAAGAAGTCCTCCATGTGTCAACTGTTCCTACTCTCCACAAAGGATCTCCTCCCTGGACTTTCCCTAACTTCAGAATCAATTATTAGATCTATCAGCATTAATAATATTATTCATAATTAATTTTTAGGGATCAAAATGTACCTGTATTAACTGACATCTACTCATCATTCAATGAGGAAAGTAACTTCTGTTTGCAGCACTCTAGAGAGCGTTCCACATAACTGGAGTTGCAATTCAATGCACTGAAATGTCGTTAGATGTTAGTAGTTTTACAGATTATCAAGGTCTGCGTGCATAAACAACACTTGGCATTACCTTGTGGTTTTCAGACAAAATTGCGCAGTCCATTCACACTCGCCATGGTTTCGCTGTCAGACTGCGTGTACAGGGCTTTCTACACTGGACGCGTCAAACTATCACAAACGCGTTAGAAAGTATGTCAGAAACAGAACGGGGCATCAGTTTACTGTCTGCGACTCGTTGCATAGCGTCGCAGTGTAGACAGTGGCGTTGATAATAATGTGTTCTATTTGCTTTTGCCGCTCGTGTCCGGTGTAGACGCTACTTTAAGTGGTTTGGCACCAACATGCTTACGGTGACGTACACAGACTTATACCGGGTTAGTTCACCCAAAAATGAAAATTAGTCCATAAATTACTCAC
>NW_015774856.1:0-873 GCF_001515625.1 Sinocyclocheilus rhinocerous
ATTGCTGTTGCAATGAGCATTTAAACAGAGGCTGAAGAAAAAAACTAATCTTTCCATCACTACTCTCTCATAAAACAAACATTCATTAATGGTTGTGTTTATCATTCTTATGAAGAACTTTTTGTTTTTGTTGTTGACATTTGGTTCTTTAGAGATAAAGAGAGTTCTTTGAGCAAAAGTTTTCAATGTTACATTGCAGGCTCTTCACATTAGCACTCCTAAAGTTACATAGATGGTTTACACAGAACAATAGAATAAACAGTTCTTTGAGGAACTTTGCTCTCAATCCCCTTTATGGTTTTAGGTGAAAACTTTAGATCTGTCAACTTAGACATCAAAATATGTTTGAGAAAAATTACATACGTATTCTGTTTGAAAGAGATCCCATAGTCTATATTATTTTACACTTGTAACAATAATTGTAGCAACTATACTTTTTGTGGAAAATATGGTTACAATAAAAGTTCCATTTAGAACCAAAATCCCATAGTGATGGTTCTTTTTTTAGTTTTTTTGGAAACTCATCTACTGGTAGGCTACTTTAGAGAACAAACTAATGATCCAAATGTCACAAGAACTTCAAAGATCCATATAGCCTATGAACCTTACGCAACCAACATTACCTTTATTAGAAGAAACTTAAGAGCCACTAATGAACCGTTATTAAGTATGGTTTGATTTTTGGTCAATTTTTTAAAGTGTTCCCTAGCTTCAACTATATTATTTAAATTATTTCACATTTCTATTCAGGTTTTTCAAAACTGTATTTTTCAATTGCATGCAGCAGTTCAACACTGTCAGGTCTTACCCTCTCTCCTCATTCCGACCTTCAAGCACTTCTTCAGCCGGCAGTACTGGCACTGGTTCCGATGG
>NW_015774857.1:0-873 GCF_001515625.1 Sinocyclocheilus rhinocerous
CAGAATCCTTTGCTTGGTCCCATAGGGGAGGTGCTGGTGTGTGCGTGTTTATGTGTTGGGGTGGGGGGTATTGGGAAGCAATTGCATAACATCAGCACTCTGTGTGCTTTGGTGTTGAACTGTGAAGGCGTGCGACTTTGAAAAGACTCCCATGGGAACTCTATGCTTTTAGTTCCTGTTTGCTCAGTCCGGTGGAATAACAGGCCCTAGGCCATGGTGAGCACCCAGCAAAAGCGGGTGGGAAAAAAATGTGCATGTAAGCTAAGCTAGCGGTGTGCTTATGTGTTTATGTAGGTGTGAGTGTGAGACAGAGGGTGGAAGAGAGGGAGGAACGGAGTGTGTATCTTATACATGTTTGCCACTGATGCGTTATGTCAAACTGTCATGATACAGAACTGCAAAGTGCTAAACAGCTACAGACGAAATGGATCATTTGGGGGTTTGCATAAAGAGAAAACATTTTTTTTTAGGTTACATCAGTGCTCACTCACTGTGAAAACTAAAGTCTGAACATGAAGTCTTAGATGAAACCTCAACTACGAAAATTTCTACGAAGATTTCTGCGCTACTAGCAGCACCAAACACGTTTTCCAATCACACCATCCATCTTCCATTAAACAAAAAATGAAGACAAATAAAAAACAGATAGCCCAATCCTAAACTCAAAACACTGGTTAAGCCACACTGAATGTGTGGGACTCCTCAAAAATGTTGAAACTGTCACAAATGTTTACAACTTTTTTGGAAGCTAGCCTACAAATCGTTTACAAATATTTGTCTGTGATGTATTTAACAAAAGAAATGACAGTTCACATTTGATATGACTATAAACCATTATAAACTATACAACATGAAATGCCCAAGCTCACCAAC
>NW_015774858.1:0-873 GCF_001515625.1 Sinocyclocheilus rhinocerous
TGTGTGTGTGTGTGTGTACAAACAATTATCCTATTGCAAAAATTTCTAATCACACAGCCCTGAAATACACACTGATAGCAAATTGGCTCTGCAATAAACTGAGCTAAATACTACCGATAACAAGACATAGGTCAAGAGATTTTTTACCTGTCATCTACGATGGAGGGGTGCAACAGATTTCAGGGCGCTCTGGGTAGAGGAATGATTATCTACCTGCAAGTGTACATCAGAGCCACAAAAGCCAATCGCTTTCCCTCAAGCCCTGCCTGAGTTTCTGTGTTACCATAGCGACAGGAAAAATTATGTTATGTCCGGACATTGGTCCTGCCATTCCATCTTTCTAATGATGTGTGACAGACAGAACATTGACTGATATGGACACAGACTTTGCTCCAAAACCTAGTGTGCTGCTTTGCTGTCTACTGCCTACATAGGCAGCTGTCTTTTAAGGCAGCATCCTAACTGACATGGAACCCTATAAGTGATGATTCAGAACTCTTTTTAGGCACACATGCCACACAAAACAACACAAATGGCTCCTCACGTGAAGTGCACGGTAGCCTTGACTCATAATTGATTCCACTGAAGTTTGACTTTAGCGTGTTGCTAAGCAAAAGACAGGATAAGCACAACAATAGAGAGCACACACACCCATTTATGATAAAAAACCTATTCACTTTATTCATACTTTTCAACCCAGAGTAATTTTAAATGACATTTCTCTCTATAAAACGTTTTCAAAAGATCTTTTAAAAAAATAACTTTGTTGACACCCTCATGTTAGCTAATTCTCAATCACTCATTAATCAGTGGTTAACTTTAGCTTGATATTTCCATCCAGTTAATTTGCCACTATGTATATAATCATGTTTT
>NW_015774859.1:0-872 GCF_001515625.1 Sinocyclocheilus rhinocerous
GAGAGACAGACAGACAGACAGACAGACACACACACACACACACATGTATATCCCATTCCAATTTTTCAACCTTTTCACAAATTGCAGGATTGACTGCTTAGCCTTCAACCCTGTTACCATAGTTATTGTGTGGGGGTGGGAATTAATTTCTTTCCATGCATTTTTTCTTTTTAATTTACGGAAAATGTGACATAATTGTTTACCAAATGTTTAACAAGCTTCAAATGCATGCTTTTAAAGCCTCATGTACACTTTACTCATTGAGTTCCATTGTAAGTGCAAGTGTTTTTCCTTTGTTTTTACAAACTTTTCTGTTGTAACGGAAAGCATGTTATAAATGCTGTCCTGACGTTCAGTTAAAAATAGCCCAGAACAACCCTAGCTGTAATGTGATGCGTGTTTCCATTCTGATTCAGATATCAATTTTTTTTCCAGATCTGATGGATTTTAAAGAGAACAGACGGGGTTCTCCAGATTACACCATCTACCTGTGCTTCGGAGAGAAGCTTCCGGATGGAAGACCACTGGAGAGGAAACTGATCACTGTCAAAGTAAATATCGCAAACAAAAACAGCAACACATTTTGAATTGTTTTGTTTGCGCTTCATTATAACGTATCTTTTCCATCTCCACAGGTTGTACCTCTGATTTGCCGTGAATTTCATGAGAGAGCTCAAATGGAGGGAGCGTCCTCTCTTTGCAATGAAAACATTAGCTTGCAGATCTCCCACAACAGCCTTTTTGACCTTTTAAATTCTTTGGGTCCGCCTTCAGTGGCCTAAAGCAGTTGTTTTCACCATGAAATCAGCCAGCTAACATTCATTTCCACACACACAGACATTATATATGAGAGAGAGAGAGAGAGAGAGAGA
>NW_015774860.1:0-872 GCF_001515625.1 Sinocyclocheilus rhinocerous
GTGATTATTTTAAAGGGGGTGATTCTTTTCTATACACACTGTATATCTTGACAGCTCCAAATTCAGCAGCACTGTTTCTGTAGCCTTTAGACTTTTGAGTTCAGAAACCTTAATCTCCAAGTATAAAATGTGACTTAATAACTTCAGCTCTTGCTGTGGTGAAAGTCCTTGTCTGTCAGGATGTAGCGACCCTGTAACCTCTCAGTCCGTCATAACAACCTCAAAACTGCTCCTAGGAGACCACTTCACAAGGACTCTTTAGAGCTGTAAAGCTGACAATGACCTTAGAAGCAGTGGTAAACACAATATAGCATTCTTAAAAGGTCCCTTGGGGGATTGCCATTTTAACATGCTATAGTCGATAGCATCTGACCACTTTGGCTAATTCAATTGCTCTGCCTAGTTGTGCTTAGCCAGTTTAGCAGCCATCAGATTGCAGTGCAGACCATTTTTAAATGTTTATGTCTTGGAGTCTGAATACCATTAGATATTATGGCAGGCAGATTTTGGGACTTGTACCACAGACCGTTTGCTTATGCTTCAAAACAGATGGTGATACATTTCATTAACTTCTTAGTGTACAAAAAAGCTAGTTGGGATTAATTTTTTAAAATATTTTTATCCCAACCCCCCCATAAAAATGCATTCGATTTATTTTCATATAGCTCATTCATTGGTGAGATTCACACTCTCTTATTTTATCACTCTTGATCACTTTATCACTTTGGAGAAAAGCGTCTGCTAAATGCATAAATGTAAATGGGCTGCATGATTGACAAAAATCATAATTGTTGATTATTCCCTTGAAATTGCGATTATTAATTACCATTATCACAATTTACATTGAATGATGTTTTGAATAGCTTTATACC
>NW_015774861.1:0-873 GCF_001515625.1 Sinocyclocheilus rhinocerous
AAATATTTATTCTGCACTTAATGTGCTTGATTTTGCACAACCCTTATGTATCATTTGCACCATTGTTTCTATAATATCTTAGTAAAAATAACAATTAGGCCTATATAATAAATGTATAAGACCAAGTTTAAAATGCTGCATAAGATAACAGCACCTGGTGTTTTTGCTACTCTGACAGCTTTCATAATTTAGATACATAATAGTTGAAAGCTGTCACTCAACTGTACTTAAGCTTAACCTTTGATACTCTCAGAAGCATAACATGAGCTGATCCAAAGCTGCCTGCTGCTGTATAGAATATAAAGCAACCAGTATGTGCAGGTGCAATGCAGTGCCATGTAAGCTAGTAAAAGGAAAATGATTAAATAAACAAAACAAAAAAAAACATAGGAAGCCAGAATAAAATGCAAAACTGGGACTTCATTGCTGTAGTCAGAGGTCTTTGTATCATTTTAAGAATTATGGGTCTGTGAAGAGGGACCTACAGTAAGTCGAGGTGAGTAATAATAAATTGTCATTTTTCTTCATTGTGTTGTATGAGAAAAGGAATCATTTTGGCACCTAGGAAGTGAGAATGTTGTCCTTCTTATATGCTGAATGTGGCTTCAAAAAATTCATTCAAAATCCAAGATCCCACCTAATATTTTTAGGTTTCTTCTCTATACAATGTCATTAAATGTATATGAAAAGGTTGCACATACATTTAATAAACTCTAAACAAAGACTATTCTGGGGGGAAAAAATTACTCAGACACTGCTAGAAATTTCACAATCAATTACTAAGAATCAGCAAGTAACACATTGTATTAAACATTCTTTGATTCTTTGAAGCGACAGCTGAAAACTCATCTCTTTCAACGCTACTTGACTTCA
>NW_015774862.1:0-873 GCF_001515625.1 Sinocyclocheilus rhinocerous
ATCCTGGCCCCCTTATCAGACGGCACAAGATTTCCCACAGCCCCTCACCACAGGAAACGAGGGTGTGGTGGATTTGGGAAGGGGTGCTATTGGCATCTGGAATCCTCCAGAACTGACAGAGGTACCACAACAGGATCTGCTGTCAACTCTACAGTTTCTATAAAGACCCCAAACACTCACTGTCCAATCATGTATAATTGGGCAAGAGTTTGTAACTATGGCAAATCATGAATTTTGTTGGACCATTAGGTTTTTATATAAGGACTGAACAAAATGAGTTCCATTCTGAGAGAAAGGAGGCAGATATCATGAGTAGACCCTGATGGAATATTTTTTTTTTCTCCTGCATTTTTCACTACTGATTTCTGAGAAAAATCTGTTTAAAATTCTGAAAAATATGTTTAAACAAACCCAATCTCGTGGACTTTTTTTGTACTATTTTATAAGGTGGCAATTTCATATGAATTGTGCAACGTACATAGTACAAATTGTATGATTTTTACAAATTCATACAAATTAGCAATCGATTTGCCAAAACGTAAAATAGTTACAAATTGGCATGAGACTATGTCGGTTTTAGACGCAGAAAAGCTGAAATCTATGGAAGCCCAGTGCTGCAGATACAAATACATAAATGACTTAACAAATACATTTAATAACAAATAATGTCACATTGTGATGATTTAAAGATAATAAGTTGAAATTACAAAGAAAGTTGTAACTTTGAGAGATAAAGTCACATTGGGAGATATAAAATCACAGATATGAGAAAAAGTCTCGATTGTGAAATCTAACGTCACAATTTTGAGATTGTTTTGAGATAAATTGCATGAAATAATTGCTAATACATTTTGCAAAAAGAATATAAGGTCA
>NW_015774863.1:0-870 GCF_001515625.1 Sinocyclocheilus rhinocerous
TAATATTAAATATGAGGAATAGCTGAGTGTCTGGAAGAAAGGCCTCCGCTATTCTAGTTCCCTGGAGATTCTGCCTGTGGTCTTATGATTCAACAGGCCGGCCTTTCGGGAAAAGAGGAAAAAGAACGACGAAGGGTGAAAAAGAGGTGGAGACTGTAGGCTAAGGCAATGGATGGAAGGGATAGGAAAGCATGTGATTGAATGAAAGAAGGAGCTGTCCGTGACTCAGTCCAGCTGACTGTTGTGGAGTAGATGTAACGGTGTAGCGCCCCCCTCAGGAGCACTATAGTTACTACATGATCCAGAGTACTAATTCACCCAAAAAATTAAATGGAACACAAAAGAAGTCATTTTGAAGAAATGACCTGAATAGAACTGTCTCTTTTTAATTATACGGTTTGAGGAATGATGCTTTTAAGCTTTCAAAGATGCAAAAACACTATCAAACTATTTCATATAACTTTTGAAATCGTACAACTAAAATTTAAGTTGTTCACTAATAATCTTAGTCAGCTGTTAACCTGTCTGGACTAGTCTGATTCATAACAAATCATTCAGATTTATTTATGAACTGGATTAACTGAATAATTGAAATGATGTGAATCAAAAGAATGGTTCATTTACAATTGCTACTTCTCTCATGAACTTCCATGAATGTGTTATGGAGAGCTAGGTGCATGTTTTTATACAGTATTTGTCCTTATAATATAACAAATTTAACAACTTTATTGACCTCTGATTGTGGAAATTGTTTCATCATGTTGCTTTTTTATATTATTCCTTTTAACATGTTTTTGTGATATGTTTTTTTATATAAACAACAAAGTGTGTGTGTGTATATGTATATATATATATATATATATATATATA
>NW_015774864.1:0-873 GCF_001515625.1 Sinocyclocheilus rhinocerous
ATAAAATAATTTAAAAGCATTTAAAGAAAGTTTTTGTCAGAGCCCATGTTATTTTAAATTTTACATTAATTACATTTTTACACCAGACATATATATCGGTTCAAAGTATTGGTTATTGGTCTACTTGATCTGTAATAATCAATATCAGCCCTGAAAAACACATATGGGTTGATCCCTAGTCCGCACAGCTTTCAAAGTATCCTCAACCGCAGATGGATGGGTTCGACACATGCACAATATCACCTAGTGGACTTGTTCGGTCTCAACATTCACCTCAATCCTGTGCAGTTGTACGTGGACCGTCCGCATGCAGCCCAATGTTTGTGAACGTGCGGACAAACCGCGTTTGTATTCGGTGAATGTTGAGACAAAACGAGTCCACCAGGTGGTACTGCGTATGTGTTGAACCTGTCAACCACAGTTGAAGATACTTAGAAAGCTGTGTGGATGTCCCCGGACACCTCTGATGAAGAAAATTGCATCACGCGAACAGTGCATGGACCATTGTGGAACGTGGGTGGCCAAAGTATACTTTGGGCTCAAAGGCAAAAGCAAATCCAGTCTGCAATGTAATCCAGCTATTAAACGAGTTTTAGAGCGAGCGAGAGAGTCAACTCATGGATGAAGGCGATCAGATGACAGAAGAAAGTCCTAATTAATCCAGATGCCAGGGATTATCAGCTCTGATTTCACACAGTTGTGATGGTGGAACCCTGGAGCCCAGCGGAGAGACCGTCAGACAGCACAGCGCTCCATGAGCCTTATAATGAGATAACTGCAGACCAGAGACAAACATGAGATCCAGAGGCAGTATGACACTCCAGTGCTCAAGAACAGACCTCAAAGGGACTGAGACTTAACACACCAACACAC
>NW_015774866.1:0-872 GCF_001515625.1 Sinocyclocheilus rhinocerous
GACACAACCACCCTACAATGATAAAAATCCATTCACTCCTTTTTAATCTCTAAAAAAACCTAAACAGTCTCAATTATCAAGCCGTTTGGATTTTCTGAGCAGTATGACGTCATACTGCTTAGGCCCCACCCACGACCACTGTATTACGACCACAATATTAGCATATTTCCACCCTCAGCCAGTTGTACGCTGTCTGCCATTTTCTCTGCACTCAAGCAGCTGTAGATCGTAAGCAATGTAGGTGTTTTGTAGTTGGATGTAAAAAAACGCTGACGCGAAGCTCAAGTTTGCGGTGTGAAACGGGCGAACAGTCTTCATTTTCTCCCGACAACTTGAGGAAAATGGGCATCCGATGTCCTCTAACTGGAAGTGTTTGACACTTCCTGGGGTAAGACGGTTGAGGATGTGTTCAAGTGTGTCTTGTTTGTTGGAAAATTGTTTATGTAGCATCCTGCTACGAGGAAGTCTGTGATCTCAGATAGGCATAAACAGGAAGGATGCAGCCTTGTGCAGGACACGTGCAACTTTTAATGTCCTTCTGTTCAGCTTTAACGTGAATTCGTACTGCTGCTCCATTCCGCATTCTGTGAACATAAAATGCATAAGAAATGAAAAAGCTTCATGTAAGGGATAATGTACAGTCAGAATCTAGTATTCCAGAGAGTGGTAATTGGTAATTCTTGGCATCAGAATTTGTATGTAAACAACAGAACCATTTTTTTTTTCTTCTTTCAGTGGCAATTGTGGAGAAGTTGACTGCAGCCATCTTGGATCTTGTGGAGTTGTACTGCAGCACTTTCAATGCTAATTTCCACACTATGCCACAAAGCAGCAGATCCACAGCCCCCATACAGGAAGCTGGCATGGTCACC
>NW_015774867.1:0-873 GCF_001515625.1 Sinocyclocheilus rhinocerous
ATTAAGTCAGTATTGTGCAAGGAATTGTGTGAAAATAAGTATTTATTAATTGATTATCTGCCCCTGTAATCATAATTTGTGGGAAAAGGAATAAAAGTTTGCTGCCTCTAGTGTTCACTTCAGCTAGAAACAGCAGTGAATTGTATAGATGTGCTTTTGGAGCTCTGCAAATGTCAATGCTACTTCTTTTCGTTAAACAGCAGTTGACCGGGATCTGTTAAATTCCAAACAAGAGATATAAAAGCAAAAGTTTGTATGCAATAGTACATGTCTTCTAAAGTCATATTATAGCTTTGTGTAGCGAAAGTCTGAGATTCATTTTTTGAAAGTCATTTTTCACTGAAATACTTGCCTCTCATCATAGCTGTAAAATGTGCACTTTTGCATATTCAAATTTGGCGGGTCACAATCAGATTTTGCTGTAGTCATGTTGGCGCAATTGTTGTAATATCGGGATGCACTATTCTGATTGTTTACATTCTCAGCTCAGATTCAGAAATAATTAGTTTCTATGGCAACAATATAGAAAAAAAAATTCACTTTTACTAATTTGGTTGTTTTTACGAGATCAGAGGATTCCTAAAATTATGAAAATTGCCAATTTTCCAATTTTGACTATTTACTAGACAGAAACTTTAATTAAAATGCCAATAAACCTGAAGAAAATATGGTAAACTTTAAATGACAAAAACTAAATAAAAAACAAAAACAAACAAAAAATAATTTTAATTATGGTATATCCAATAAATTATGATTTAAACACATTATCTTTAGTTACTTTGGGAAAACAAACAAAAATATTAATCACTCTATGTTAGTCTTTTTTTCAATTATTTATTTATTTATTTTTGATCCAGTCAATACTCCTTCAAT
>NW_015774868.1:0-873 GCF_001515625.1 Sinocyclocheilus rhinocerous
AGCACCAATTACTTTGAGCATCAGTGCCACTATTGACGTGCGGCTGAAATATCAGATATGGAAAAGGCCAATTGCGAGACTATGAATGAAACTGCTTCCGTTGGTTTCGACGGATGAGTTGGTGCCGCAGACGTACCTTCGGAGACCGATCCGGCCATAAGAGACGCCCACACTGCTCCTCTTGGATTGTCCCAAAAATGACCAAACCGAGTTGCTGTTTCCCAAGGCCCTTTTCCAACAGTCACAACGCTGGAAGACACGCCCACATTGCTCTCGGTCAAGAGCCCGAATTCTCCTGAAACCGACCGAATCGGGCCGGCATTTCACAGGGCCCTTTTCCAACGGTCACAAAAGTCATGAAATCAAACTACGCTCAACTATTTGATCTCGTTCTCAGATTGCCGTCCAAAGGCGCTCTCGAACAATCAACCAAGGTGCTTCTTTCATCTCCCTACTCTCTCTGAGTGCTCTCCACTCATCAGGAACGAGTAAACAGCGCTAGTATTGAAAATCCCCACAAAAGATGTGATTAATCTTTCATCAAAATCTCTCTTTTAATCTGCTTTATGATATGCAATGTCTGTCATTCCTTCATTGAGGGAATGTGGAATATCTATAAAATATTTAGAGTGCATTTGCTTCCTTTTTGTGTGTGTTGGGGCTGAAATGTTGGCTGAGCCATTCGCTCGACTCTTTGAGGCCATCTGGAGAGCCGGCTCACGTGGGAGAAATCCAGCGAGGCTCTCTCTTGCAAGCCGCCCAGCCTGCCCAGATGATGGTAACCCCAGAGATTCGGTGTCGCGCTGCATTGTGGGATCAGACAGCTCGCGGGGACGCCGAGAGAAACAAAGAGCCCCCAGCTCTTGCCAGATC
>NW_015774869.1:0-873 GCF_001515625.1 Sinocyclocheilus rhinocerous
AGCCTTGGTCTCCTTATCTGAAAACAGTTTTGCAGTTTTTACTACAAAGCTTTGTCGAGGGTCTGTAAGAGTTCCCTTTAGCTCCAACCTGCAGCGAGTCAAAGGTAATGATGCCCGTTTAATCCAAATTTCCTCATTTACAGTTGGCTTGGGGGGCTGGGAGCTTACAGCTATTTATATACCTCATTTGAGACAATTTGGGTGTTTGCTCAAACCACCTTTATATTCTTTGCGTGCGGGAGGGCCTAGAAAAACATACCAACGTGTTATAAGGGGACGAATGAAAATTTGAAAATGTTCTGGGATCAAAACATCATACCCCTTAGACATCAATTGTAAACGTATTACTGTAAAGGCATTTTTTGCTTGTTATTACAAACTGAGGGACATTGAAAAATTATTTTCTGTGGTAACAATCCAAAGCATGCCACAGATACTTCTGATAGAGCTTAACTTGTATTGAACACAGAACAGTAAGTAAATATACAAACAAACAAACTAATAAAAAATATATGATATAAATATATGAGAAATATATGTAATAAAATCACTGAGAACCAGTACACATACACAAATCATTCGGGACCAGCAAACATGTCACAACATCTGTGTTTCATCTGAACAGCTGCTGGAGCACCCCTGACTGGTGTGAGCTTGCCTTAACACTCCTGTTAAAGAGAATTACTATTACTGTTGAGCTTTGAGCTAAAATGCAGTACTGCTTAATAGGACACAGAAACTTTTCATCAGAACATGTCAACAAAACAAAACAAGAAACAAAACAAAATCAATCAAACCAAAATGAAATGAAATAAACAAAACAAAACAAAAAAAAAAACAGAACAAAACAAAACAAAACACAAAACAAAACAA
>NW_015774870.1:0-873 GCF_001515625.1 Sinocyclocheilus rhinocerous
ACTAAATTTTACAGTGTACATGTTACACATACTCCAATTTAAATACTATATTCATGTTTCACAAATTCATGTTACTGAAATTTAATACTATAGATAACATCAAAGAAAACTTAATGCATATGGAAAGTACATGTAGTTAATTAGATTTACTATGTACTTATGTAAATACAGAGTAACATGAACACCGCATTATAATGAAAGAAACATGACCCTGAGCAAGTGAAAATGTTACCTACAATTCCCATCAGTAGACGACAGAGATTCCTCCACATCTCCTCAGTTTACAGTGATGGATAGAAGTGTAAACAAAAGTGTTACATGTAATATAAAGAAAAAACCAATGTAACAGAAATGACTGAATATAGTCATCACATGACAGTATTTTTATACTAATGCTGTTTCCTAAGCATTACAGGGAAAATTCACCAAAAATGAAAATGCGGTCATTATTTACCTGTATGACTTTTTTTGTGAGACATAAAAGAAGAGAAATGTCAGTGGTTTTTGTGCATACAATGAAAGTCAATGGGAACCACTGGTTGCCACCACTCAAAATCAAAACACAGTATCTGCTTTTATTTTGCACAGAAGAAAAGAGTCATACAAGTTTGGAACAAAATGAGGGTAATGAGTAAATGAGGACCATTTTCATTTTAGGGTGAACTAACCCTTTAACATATTTAGAGGTACTCAATGATTGGTAGATTTTTAATGACACCTTTCCCTGAGAAACACTCTTCGTAGTTTATTACTTTTGTGCAGTCTGGTGGCCGTGTCTGAGATGAACTCTTTTACCATTTTCCTGATTGATTTCACCCATCCCCATTCATCATCGCTGCTCCATCAGCTTCAGCCACTCTGCTGTGGCTCCTG
>NW_015774871.1:0-873 GCF_001515625.1 Sinocyclocheilus rhinocerous
GAGAGATGACAGAACTGGGCCAGTCCTTGCATGTCATGATAAACTCTGATATCAGACTAACTTAAAATTAAAAGACATCCCTGGTTGAACAAGGCTATCTGAATACATCTTAGCAGTTAAAACCTAACAATGCAACAATAAATCTTCAATCTGTCCACAAACAGAAAGCAGATGAACCATTACCTGGAAAAGCACAACAGCATCAATCAAAACAATCAAACAATGACTTTTTCTTTCCAAATTTCTACCCAAATGTGGATAACTTGTGGAACCTATTGAAAATTTGTATTTAAAAAAAGGGGATGCTGGAAGTTTAGAAATACAAAGCTCAAAACTACAGATTTTTTTTTGCTGGCCAAGTCCATTAAATAAATAAAATACATTTAAAATTTCAAATGTAGAAAGGTGGGAAAGATATTTATAAAGCTCAAAATAAGGATTTTTCCCTGCTGTTCCGGTCATTTAAATAAATAAAATATTTTTTTTATTTATTTGTAGAAATGAATTTTTACAAATTTAAATTTTTTTACATAAATTTTAAATTTTAGAAAACATTAAATAAATCAATACTAATATTTTCCCATCAATTTACAGAATTCTAAAGTAATTACACAATTCTGCAGAAATAGAGCTTTCTGAAGAGATTTGCTTGCACATATTTAATGTGGGTTTGAAGACAGATCAATAACTGAAATACAAGAAATACGTTTTTATGGATACAGGATAGGACACATAACAGTCTAAACTTGAAAATGCCAACTTCTTTCCTCAAGAATCAGCCAGGACCAAGAACAAAGTTTGTCTGTAAACACATGCATGGAAGCAGCCCTGGCATGAACTATAACACTGGACGTCTAGACAGCCTGACAGTTA
>NW_015774872.1:0-873 GCF_001515625.1 Sinocyclocheilus rhinocerous
TCAATTTGTCATTCCTGCTAAGGCAACTTCCTGTGGCCTTCCTTTCCATTATAAAGTGATGTTTATTATAATGTCCCGTTTATAGGTTGAGACCATCACCATGAAACTTTTGGCCTTGGCCCAATGACAACCTCTTACTATGTTCTCCTAATATTGGAGAAACGAGTTTAGACTGGTGTTGTATACATGAAAATAGTTGTGAGCTTGCTTTAATAACTGTGATATCTCTCTTTATTGCAAGGGGGCAGAATGGGAGCAAAGCTCAGTCGGAAGAAGAGTGAAGTGGGGATAGGAGCAGAGACAACAGGTCCAGCTGAACAAGAGACTGGAACAGCAGAGGGTTCACCTGTGGCTGAAAATGCAGAGCAGAAATGTTCTGAAGGTGAGATTCAAGAAGAGAGCAAGCCTGCAGAAGAGAAGTCGGACTCTTCAACCAGTGTTCTGCAAAGCCTTACACAAGCTGTAGGAGAAACGGTCAACGCAGTCACTGAGCAGATTGCTGCACCAGTGGAAGATGTTGTAAACAAAGGTATCGAGGCAGTGGAGTCCGCACTGGCATCCATCAGCCTGATTGAGAAGGAACCTGTTGCTCCAGAGAAAGAACCTGAACAGAAGTCTGACCCTGTGGTAGATCTCGCTGATTCTGATGTTCTCCAAGAACCCAGCCTCTTGGATGACCTCCTGAAATCTCCAATCTCAGAAGCCCTCATTTCTGGAGTCACTATGGTGAGTGAAGACATAACCAGCAGGGTAGTGGAAAACAAAATTAGTAATCCTGCACCAGCTGAGAACAAGGATTTGTTGGAATGTCTAGATAAGGTGGAGACTCCCTCAGTGGACCTCCTGGACTGTAAACTGACCCATTAATCCACA
>NW_015774873.1:0-873 GCF_001515625.1 Sinocyclocheilus rhinocerous
GACCCGGTAGCAATTCTTCCACGGCCCGGTAGTGGGTCGCGGCCCGGTGGTTGGGGACCTCTGCTCTAAGGGACATTATAATGAAAAAAATGTGATGCGAGGAAAAATACTATTGTGTTCCCTAGAGAAACTTTGTTCGCAAAACATTTGCATTCCCTTGTATATATAACATATCCTTGTAAAACTTTACATTCACTTGCAAAAGCACTGGAATATAGTTCTTCCTCCCAATATCCTCCCATATTATTTCCATCACAAAAGTTTTGCGAGCGAAAGCAAATGTTTTCGAGCAAATGCAAAAGTTTTCCAAGTGAACACAAAAGCATTGCAAAATAATTTTCCCTCCCATCATCTCGTCCCTTCAGGGTCTCCATAGGTTTTACATGTCTCAGCTGAATAAAAAGCATCATAACTTCTATGAGTCGTTGTTTGGAACTTGTAGATGTTGAGAGTAAACCTATCGTCCCACAGCAGGTTACAAGAACATTCCAACATCCCGGATAAGGTCAGAAGAATACTGTGCTTCCCCCGAGGTAAGGTCAGGGGAAAATTATACTCCCCCAGAGTTCAAGAGAACATTCTCCTGCCCCAGTTTACCCCGTCGGAACAATTACATGCTCCTAAAGCCCTGTTACACAGGCTGTTAAAAGCACCACCATAACCAGCCTCAATAAACACATTGAACACGAGCGGTGCGAGAGAGCTGTAGCTCAGGTACGAATGCCGTCAGGAGTCAGCAGTATCTGTTTAAAGAGATTCTTGACTCAAAAACAGTTTTCTTACACAAACATAGACACGGATACGTGTGCAACCGAACCCTAGAGCTCCCACACATGGTAAGATCATTAGCGGGGTCGTCTTACCACAAACTAA
>NW_015774874.1:0-873 GCF_001515625.1 Sinocyclocheilus rhinocerous
TTTAAGATACAAGTGTAGTGTATGGGAATTGAATCGTTTTTGTTGTTGACATTTTATAAATTGTAACTTGCACTGGAATTATTTTATAGAGATTTTTCCTTTTGTTACACCATAAAGATTATTTAAAATTTTTTTTTTTATTGCAATTCATAGTGAAGTATGTTGTCAAAGACACCATATAAAACCTCCTGTAGAAATACATGATCTGGCTTTGTTTCCTGGGGCTGAACTGTATCTTTTCTTTCTAAATGATCTGTGATCCAGATCCTGTCTCTGTAATCCCTCTAATGCCGTATAAACCCACTGTCACAATGACCTAAAGGATATGAGTAATCACCTTCTAAACCAGATCCAGAGTTTTGAAAGCTCTCACACTCTGTGGAAACAATTTTGATTTGAGTATGGAAAATTAGTCTATTTGACTTGTTGATATTTGTGGGAAAAAACAAAATTATTATAGGCTACTTCTCGAAATAGACAGGTACATTTTAATTAAGAATAATACGAATCTATTCTTACGCGATCGACTCGTTCAAACGAATCGGTTGAGTGAAGACTCAATGACTCACACATAACACACAAGACGCTGAATTCGGAACAGCGCACTATCATAAAACTACTCTTACTATTTCTGCCATATTTTTCTTTATTTAGCAGAAATGGAAAGCGTAGTACGCTATTTCAAAACCAGCCGCTGGCGAATCTGATCGAATCATTTTTTAACAGAACTTGTTTATAAGATTCGATTCATTGGAATGAATCAAATCTCCACCATTGCTTCACACACAAACTTCTCACAGATGCCTCCGCGCACTTCTCTCCTGACCTGCACGTTTTCTTTGACTTTTTAAAATATAATAAGAATGATTTTTT
>NW_015774875.1:0-873 GCF_001515625.1 Sinocyclocheilus rhinocerous
AATATGTGTGTGTGTTATGAATTCAGTTGAGGCTATAAGCTAATGGAGCTATAAGCTAATACACGTAGTGTATTAAATTAGTCATTCAGTTTGTGTGATCCATGCCAACAGATCTTTACAATGGTCCGCATTTCAAATATGCATACAGGCCTGTTTTGGTTGAGGGGTGAACACTGCGAAATTAGTGAGATTTCATCTTGTAACACTGCAATTTTGTAGCTACTGCCCAGTGAAAAAGAGCATAATGTGGATGTCTGGAGAGAAGCTGACATGGTGTTTTCCTTGTCTTGTTTCTATGGTTACTGAGGTGCTTTGGAAAAAAGGTTCTTGCTCAGCTAGTTGAACTAGCCTGCTAATCATTTCCACACCTTTGTTGGCACCAGCCAGAAACGTTAATGGAAAACCATCAGTTGTTTAGGTGAATTTTGTCATAATCGTATCATTACATGGTAGCCTATATTGTAAATATTTGTTCAGACATCTTATGTAATAGACCAGTCAAAAGTTTGCACACACCTACTCAAAACTTTATTTAAAATTTTTTTTATCACAAGACATTAATGTCGAGATCACAAGACATTAAGTCAGTCAAGTATGTCCAAACTTTGGACTGGTAGTGCATATGATCTTCTAGGAAGTTTTAAAATGACCTAACGCACTACTTCTCTTAACAAAAAAAAGCAAAGCTTTATATTGGCCTACTCTGTGTTGCATCATTTAACATTTGGAAAAGGGGAAATCCATTTGAACTGTTTCCAATTGAAATGTCTGTCCTCTGTATTTTTATGCATTGCATACTGTGACTAAGTGTTCAAACATTATTTGACAATTCTTTTAGTGCATGTTTGAATTGAATGAATGCATCTGGCCCAT
>NW_015774876.1:0-873 GCF_001515625.1 Sinocyclocheilus rhinocerous
TTAATTAGAAGCCATAAGATTTCCCTGAAGGATTTAATTCACAAGACTGCATTCGCTGATATTAAGTCGTAGGTTTATCACTGTGCTGCCTATAGTACAACACTGAGTGCACCAAGAGCAATATAAAGCTAAGGACATAATGTCAAAACTCCTATGTCCTCCAGCCAAATTCCGAAAATTTCTCTCAACGTAGCGATTTTACACCATTACACAAGAAAGTGCATGCTGGGATCCCTGGTGCACAGTTGTATAAAAACACACGACAAGGGGATGAAACACTTGCTCAGAATGAAATGTTTCAACACCAAACACCAAAAAACCAGCGAGTGTGTGATGTGGGTCCAGAAAGATTTTACTGCTCTGTGGGGTGAAGCATAAAACCTTGTGTATCCCACCCCCACACCGATGTTAGTGTCAAAGCAGAGAAACATGGGCATCTGTGCCAGCACAGAGGTGAATAGTCATCTCTTGGACATGGCTTCCATGGTAATTCTAATTTTCTGCCTATAACTTTGCTGAAAACACCACCCGTGTGAAATGCATCTTTACAAGTTGTTTAGACTAAATTATAGGATCTGAAAGTTTCATGACAGACCAGCCAGTATGAAGTAACCATGTATCTATTTGTGCATCTTCCAGTTAGACCAACGTCACAGCTACTCAACCCCTACCAAGATGCAATTAACAGCATTAATATTATATGACTGGCATTCACAGATAAAATGACTGTTTATAGGCAGACTGTTCACAGCTAACAAACAGACAGGCTTTTTGCTGCTCTTTTATCCTTCTGCTTGCATAGATAGACCTGACTCCATTGCTTACTAATAGGGATGCACAAATATTAAAATTGCGATACAGATAAGCCAATAT
>NW_015774877.1:0-873 GCF_001515625.1 Sinocyclocheilus rhinocerous
TTGATTTTAAAACTATATTTGTGAATAATGTTGAAATTGGCTTAAATGCTGTAGAAGTATTGATCATTATTAGTTCATGTTAACTAATGTAGTTTAAAAAAAAAGAACTTTATTGTAAAGTATTAGCAATGTCTGTCATCAGGTGTTCTTTCATAAACGTCAAGAAATAATTTTATTCTTCAACCAGAACTCTGAATGTTTTTATTCCAAACCAAAGAAAAACAATGTTATTTACCGTCACCTACAGGTACAAACGGGTACAAATACCAGAAAATAGATTCATTAAATCAAAGTGTGTGTGTAAAAAGTAATAATTTAGAAATGGATGTTATGTACACAAGGCGACGCAAAAACCACTTATTGCACAAGAAAACAATAGTATCATATCTGTAATAATTATTAACTTAAAATACAATGGAAACTCTATAAGAAAGCATTTAAATTATTTAAAGTTGACTGCCAGCATTAAATATATTTTTTCTTTCAAATACAGCAGAAGTTGTTAGAAAAATTAAATGTTCCAAGCCAGAAATCCCTAACATTCCCTCACATGGTCACATTTTATTTGTAACTTTGGACTGCCGAATTATCGTAAATATATAAAACACATGCTTCAGGAAAATCTGAGTTTTTCCTGAAAGCATCTTGAGTAAGTCTTGGTTAATCATGAAGAATGAAGGTTTGTGTTTGGATCTCTGGCTGATGGATACAGCAGTTGAACGCTTGTGTTTTGCGTTAATCTCCAGAGAAAGAGAGGTGCATTTCTTAAACGGCAGACTCAGTGATTTAAAGCCATACATCAGTATAATTTCCCCAGGGTCAATGTAAAAAAAACAACAACAACACAGTCATCTAAAAAAAAAAAACACAACA
>NW_015774878.1:0-872 GCF_001515625.1 Sinocyclocheilus rhinocerous
TGAATTTGAACTCTGATCTGTGCTTTTTGCCTGAAGTCCTACAGGTTAAAAGGACGTCTTTAACACATGAAGAAATACACGTAGACTACATTAACAAATGAATGTGAAGTGTGGGCCACTTAGAGGAACTGAAGAAAGAGTGAGAGAGAGGTTTAATGACACCTCTCAGTCTCTCCTGCTGAGCCTGTCCAACATTTATGGTGCCTCTCCACCCTGGTTAAACATTAAGCCAGTCTCATTATACACACCCCTTTCGCTCTGTAACACACTTTTATCTTCTTTCTCACCTCCATCCTGCTCTTTTAACTCCACTCTTTCTCTGGCAGGACCTCAGCCAGTCTATCCCCCTATGCCAAGTGGACTTACAACTTTCCCTATTCCCTATGCCATCATTGTGACTGTGCGTGTGTATGTACTAAACATAGCAGCTCTAGTTCTAGCTGTGAAGCGTCTTGCCGCTGACCTGGATAGCATTTCATAGATTAGGGCCAAACTTGTCACATGCACTTCAGAATAGACTAATATTTCAATATTTATCTAGCAGCAGTCATTCTTACATTCAAGAGTTTAGAACTTTAAAACCTCTGTACTATTGTTCAAAAGCTTGGGTATAAGATTTTGTAAATGTTTTTGAAATAAATCACTTGTGCTCAACAAGGCTGCATTTATTTGATCAAAAATAAAGTAACAACAGTAACATTGTGAAATATTACAATTAAACGAAAGTTTTTTTTAGATTATATATATTTTAAAATGTAATTTATTCTTGTGTTGTCAAAGCTGAATTTTCAGCAGTCATTACTCCAGACTGCAGTGTCATATGATCCTTTCAGAAATCACTCTAATATGCTGATTTGCTGCTCAAGAAACAT
>NW_015774879.1:0-872 GCF_001515625.1 Sinocyclocheilus rhinocerous
CCCCTAGAGGACGCAGTTCGAAGTTCCCATGAAAGGGAACAAAGATTCATTCAATGGCCCAGGTCAGAGATAACACATGGGGGAACAAATTGCCATCTCAGGCCATATTTTGGAGTATTTTACTGGCACTAACAGCACCCCAAACGTTCTCCCAGGGCGTACACAACATTTTCATAACATGCAAGGCACACCTAGAGCACCTTAGCCCAGCATGCTCCAGCACCACATTCTGTAAAGGAGAAGGGTTGATGTAGAGTTTAGGGGGACATGGGAAACGTAAGACTCCCCTGGGCAGTTAGGGCTGAAATCATGGACAAAAACCCCTTCAGGGCAGTCTGCTGACTACTCAGGGGTCGAGTGATCCACTGCCAGATCAAATGTTTATGAAAACTGATTTGACTGATGACTGGCTGCACTCTATGTTTCGAAACATTTAACCTTCATCACGTAGATGTGAAGAGAAAAGGAAGAAGCAAAACCAAAAAAACGAAACCAGCTTTGCACTTTGGTCTTTATCTCCAGGCACTGAGTGGAATACCTAAGTCCCATGGCAGGGGGTCCTTAGGGGGTCCTCATGTTCAGGAAGAGGGGTTTATGCTCTCAGGATCTGTGTAATTTGTTTTGGTTCCAGTGGAGCTATTTATTTATGAGATTCTGATATGATTTTGACAGCTCAAGCTGTATGAACTCTATGGAAAATTCACTGAGGACAACTAAAACGGTAGTTAAAGAGAGACTGAGGGAAAGGCAAGAAAAAAAGAGTTTTAAGGTGTGACTGGAAAAGATATATTAGAGTAGAGCTGAGACTGTAGTTGCAAGTGAAAAGCGACTTTTTTCACTCTGGAATTGCCTTCTCTGTGAGGGATCAATGT
>NW_015774880.1:0-873 GCF_001515625.1 Sinocyclocheilus rhinocerous
TATGACAGAATGCATGCAGTAGACTGCGTACAGTTTTTTCAGCAAAGTTTTAATTTGTTTTTCATGTTGATAATTTAGAGGCCTTTAATTTAAAGAAATTTGGAAAAATTTGGAAGAATAGATTTGTTTATCAAATATACAGAAGGCTTTATAGTGTTAATGCAATAGTTAATGTAATAAAAAAATACTTGTACTGTATTTATTAATCTAGTTTAATGTTTCTACTCATTTCGACAAATAATACACCATTAACATTTCAAGTTCTATACATTAACATAATATTGTGTATTATACATGAAAGTGAATTGACAATAATATATTTTAGATTTAAATACATTTAAATCAACATGACCTGCATTAATAAATGCGGTAAGTTTTATAAACATTTGGACACTTAAACCGCATAAAAATAAAATAAATTCAACCGTATGTCATGAAGGTAATATAAAACAAAGCATAAACACACTTTTTAAGCAATGCGTTACACCAAAAAAGTTTGATAAAATTCAAATTATTAAACAACTGATATATTCTTCAAAACTGGTCTGGTTGACAAAAGTTGCAACGTGTCCATAGTTATGTGGTGTTGATCTGCTGGAAAACCTGTGTGAAATCGAACTTCATCCTCTTCTCACTTAGTATACTGTTAAGGGTGACATTTAATCAAACTTCATTTTTATTATTAATATTAAGGTAAATTCAGGAAAGCAAACCCAATCTTATAAGCACTTTTATACGTTTAATAAAGAATAAACCCATTGAAAGTTTTATTACTGTTAAATTTAATGAGAAAAAATATAAATACATTTCTGTTACTCACTTTCACCTTGTAACACATGAAGTCGAGCCTCTCCTCACAGTCTCTCATCTCCC
>NW_015774881.1:0-873 GCF_001515625.1 Sinocyclocheilus rhinocerous
TGATCATAAGTCATTGTGACACATATCTAATCTGTGATAGTGGACCAGTCTCATTGAAACACATCCGGCACAGGCATTAATGAACGCTCTCACGACACACCATTAAATCAGCAGCTGCATCTGGTCTCGGTCGGAAGGGTGAAATGGGCAGATGAGCTTCCTCAGTGTCTGACAGTGAGCAATCGTAGAGGTTAATACTGTTTCCTCACACTGCTTATAGGGTTCCTTTGTATGCTGTAAATGCTGCTCTATGTGAAACTCATAACATCATGAGTCTTTAACAGATTCATACTTGATAGTCCATAACCATAAGTGCTGAAGCTAAATAAATTATTTATATTTCTTTCTCTTTTGCTAGGTCATTTATATAATTAAATTACAAGATCGAGTCGTGACTCATGTCAGAATTTATATAAGGTCAGTTATTATAAATGAAAGTTATTTGACTATATATAAAACTACAGAATTTATATATATTTTTATTATTATTATTTATTTATTTCTGGCTGTAATTTGCACCTCTCAAAGCAAATCACACAAATCACTTTATTTATTTATTTAAGTGATCACTGCTTTTATCATGTTGGAAAAATGTGTTGTTTGGCTATGATAAGCAGTTTTATATGTGCTTTTTTGCTGATTTACAATTTACAGTATATTATTATCTGTATAAATGTTAACAAATATATGTACAAACATATAGGACACATTACACTGACCTAAAGTGACAGTAAAGATATGAATGTACATTTTAAAAATATATTTCTTTTCATCAAAAAAAAATCATCTTGAAAAATTTGATCATGGTTTCTACAAAATTATTAGGCAGCCAGTGGTGGACAGTAACGGAGTAGCTTTACTTCGTTACTGTAC
>NW_015774882.1:0-873 GCF_001515625.1 Sinocyclocheilus rhinocerous
TAGTACAATGACCTCTTATATGTCAAAAGATCAAGGGAATTTTTAAGCATAAAATCATTTGAAAAGGTACAAGCACTTTGTGCTTTTTAACACTTGACTTTTTGTATCATTAAATGCATTTTTTTTGTTGAAAATGGTATTTATCCATTTTGAACATGTGAAGCTAACATAGATATAAAGATTAAACCTGGCCCATGTGTTTTAAACTCGATGTTTTAAAGACTTCTTTTCATTACGTGAAACGCAAACAACAAAAACCAAGCTATCAATCCAAGAAAGTGACACTGGCACAAGTAAATCATTAATAATATCGTTGGTGGAAAAACAGACAATAGCAATTAAACTAAACGTACATTTATAATGATCATGCCAAATTCTGCAACACCCAAGCAGATGATGTTAAGAAAGGACAAACTGTACACCATGATGACCTTGTAAACAAAAGCAAAATAAGCCAAAGCATCATTCACTAAAGTGTCTCTAGCATATAAAGTCTACATGCTATGACCAGAGCGTTTCATAGTGTCTTTTAATAATAGGCTCATAACTGAAACCCATTAGAGACCCTAGTAGATTACATAACATTGCCGTGAACTTCCATGTTGGTACAAATGACTAGCGAGGTACAATGCAGAAATTGAACGTAAAATTAATGTTTAACGGTACCTGAACCCGTGCCGTTCAAATATCTAAAAACCGTAGATTAAAAAAATCAATCGATTCAGAGTAAACGAGCCATCTTGACGACACGTTTGTTTGGGTGTCAGCGAAATGCGGTAAAGCGCCAAAACAACACGTGGTGTGGGATCCAATGCTGAGTTCTTCTAACTCTAGCTATGCCACTCTCAGTTACACTGACAGAATGAGCGTTAT
>NW_015774883.1:0-874 GCF_001515625.1 Sinocyclocheilus rhinocerous
TTCACAGCCAAAAATAAATCATAAATAAAAATCAATCAATCAATAACACTAAAATCCACTGATGATAGTGTCACGATGTATAAAATCACTACGCTTAAACGTGAGCGAAATCAGCAAGAGATGGAAATGGAAAATGGGAATTTGCAATGGAAACAGCAATGGAAAATGTGGCCGCAACTTAAGTTGCTAATAATTTGCAATTCTCATACAAGTCTTGAAAAAGCTGATTGTCTTCTTGTAGGGCCACAAACCGAAACTGAACACCTTTATTCAGTTTGGTGAAAGTAAAAAGTGAAAGTGTCCCCAGAAAGTACACACTTCATCTTTTACCTTTTACAGTCATTTTCACACTTTAGACAATGGCTGAATTTGTAATAGTACACTAGTACTATTTCTGCCAAAAGAAGTGAAGTTACATAAGACTTCAACTCTTTTATCATATTGGTATTTCCTTTAGGAATGCTAACTAGTTATTTTCCGTTCAGTTAGATGCATGGTGTTATACGAAGTGGATTACATGGATGATCTAGATATTCAGGCAGGTAGTCAGAGGGCAAAACTGTAGGATCGAAATTTGAGCTTTCATCATGTAAACACATTTTGAGCTGGTTAGGTTCAAAAACACTTGAATTGAAGTAGTTTAAGAAGGAACATATCTACAGATCCTCAGTTGAGCCATGCAAAAAAAAAAAAAGTAGGTAATAGGCCTACTAAATCTCCCTTATCATTCTATCATTTCAGGAGATACAGCCCATTTCTCAGACAGGATCTAATGGACCTAATGGTCAGAGAAAAAGCCACACAGACTATTAGTGCTTAACATAGGCCTATACCAACCTGAAATTATTTTAAATGATGGTCTTTTATGCTTTTT
>NW_015774884.1:0-874 GCF_001515625.1 Sinocyclocheilus rhinocerous
AAAATATGAAGCATGAGATTTTTATACAGCTAATAAATATTATGCATATAAATATTATATATATTTATTTACATAATGTTTATTAACCATATCTTATAATACTATTTTAATATACACTACCCTATAAATATATTATTCTTTATGTAAAATTAATAGATTATAAATATATATATATAAATAGATTATACACATACACACACACACGTAATTTTAATATTTTATCCAGTTATATTAGAAATAAAAAATATTTCAAATTATTTATTTATAGCGTAAATTTATAACTTCAAGTCATAAATTCAAGTCTTTTAACAATATATTATCAATTAAAACTTTAAAAAAAGTATTTACTGTATGTGCATTACGTCAGGCCAAAAATCTGCATGAAAAAAAACAAGGCAAGGAAAGAAAAAATATAATTTTTTAAAGGGTTACTGATTTATGCTGACACATTTTGTTTTTACCAGCGCACAGCAAAAGGCACTGTTAAATTCATTATTTACACATACTGTATGTTGATAAGGCACACGTTTTGTAGAATGACCCTCACACTGTGCAAAGGTCACACACTCTCTGAGGGGGTTTAAAGGAGGGATCCGGACAAGGAGGGACAGAAAATGAAAGAGAAGACAGAATGTGCAGAGACGGAGAGGGACGGAGCAATAAGAGCTGAGAAAAGAGGAGCAACCGATAGGGAGGAGAGGAGAGAAGAGGATGGGCGGCAGTAGACTCTATTAATAGAAGTTCTCAGCAGAGACAATCCCTCTGGCGGAGTGTGGGTGTCTCTAGTGAGGCAGTGGGCTGCAGCGTGTGTGTGTGTGTGAACTGTAAACATGTGAACTGTGATCTTACAGTCGTGCAGCAGCTCAGCACAAGC
>NW_015774885.1:0-873 GCF_001515625.1 Sinocyclocheilus rhinocerous
CTAAATTTCTCCAAATCTGTTCTGATGAAGAAACAAACTCCTCTAACATCTGGCCTGAGGGTGAAGAAATGTTCAGCAAATTATCATTTTTGGATTAACTATTCCTGTACGCTTTTTTTTTTTTTCTTCAGAAAAAGATACAAGTAAACTATGCACACTTTTTCTCTGCTACTCACCTGTATACAGTCATATGACAGTTGTGTTAATGCATTTATGTCATGCATACATCACAGAGTATGACCAAATACTGATATTAATGTGCATGTAAATATAGTCACTGTGAAGTTTCAGTTTTGTGTAAATAACCGCTATAAATAGCTGCTTTTTAAGGTAAATAACAGTATTTATTGTGATTTAAATCATTAATTTATCACCAAAGCATATTAATGAAGCGGAACTGCTGTTGTAAAACTTCTCAAAACGTACATAATGTGCCCATGTGCAACATTACTGTAAGAAGTGAACTCGGTTATGAGCATTTTATTATGGATAACACTATCAAACTCTGGGAGATTTTTTTATCATAAATAATTCATTAGCCCGTATCACATGTAAAGTGTTCTCATAAAGAATATGTTGTTTAATTCTTTGGTGTAGTGATTATGTTTCATCTCTTTTAGCATGTAGGTTCACTCACAGATATCTACGTATATTTCATAGAATCTGTTGAATATTTCACAGTCTGGTGGTTTGTACAAAAATAGACATCATCCAGTGATTAAGGTCATTAGAGATTTTGGAATTCTGTCTTTAGCTGAAAGCGCTTGTCTTTAAATATTAACTCAACACAACTTTATTAGATGTTAATTAATAATTGATCTGTGGTTCCATACCAATAAACAAAATGAATATAAAACGTAACATGGCTGCCTC
>NW_015774886.1:0-874 GCF_001515625.1 Sinocyclocheilus rhinocerous
CAGGAAACCTTCATCCACCATTGGATACCTTCGTTGGGCCAATTGCGTGGTCCTTACAAAGTGGTGGCCGACCTCCGTGATCTCCCAACTAGGCGAGTGACGCCTTTTCAGTGCAATATGGATTTGTACCGAGCGAGAGGTTTGATCATGTCCTTCTCTTTCTCCTGCTGCTGTGGTAAGTCAATTCCACAAGTGTTGAGGGAAAGAAATACACATCCCATATAGACACATTTGTAGAATGAGTCAGAATGCTCATTGTTAGACGGTGACTGTATCCGGTGGGTTGAGAATTAGACTTAAAACCACTCGCCAGGGGCACAATAGAGGGAGCATAGACGAGGAATAGCATCCCTTGTTCTGAAATGTAAATGTCTCTTTGTTTGCCTAAACAACAAGAGATTAAACTTAAAATTGGAATACCATCATCCAAAATTATATTCTGGTACTCAACACATCATGGACCAGTTTTGTTGTTTTCTCCCTCATGTGCTCTGTTTGACCTAGTGTCTGTTTCCACTTGATTTGCCTCAGTTTGTTCACCTGTGTCTAGTTAATTAATCATTAGATCCTCTCCCATTTGTATAAATTCCCTTCCTTTAGTTCTCCAAGTTGTCAGTTATTGTATTTGATTTTCTATGTGTTTAGATGTCTCCTTTGTCATTCCCTGTGGACTTATATTAAAGAATTGAAAGATAACCTTCTTCATCGTGCTCTCTTGTCCTCGTTCCAGCACGTAGCGTGACAGAATAACTGACCACACAAAACAAAAACAAAAAGACAGAAAAAGTAAGCGGTGCCCCTTCTCTCCGTTTTGTTTCCATTTTTGTCAGTTTTTATTTTTGTTATGGATCATCACAATTACCTCCTCCTTCTG
>NW_015774887.1:0-873 GCF_001515625.1 Sinocyclocheilus rhinocerous
TTACATCACATGCCAGCTGATTAATCACAATTAATTGCCTGTATCATTATTTGCTGAGAAAGCACCCAAATGTTGATAATTCAAAGATATTACATTATTGTGGCAGATGAATGCAATAAAAAGTGGCTTCATTTATATACACTACAGTTTGTGTTCAGGTAGAATTATTATTATTATTATTTTTAAGAAATTAATTCTTTTATTTAACATGGACTATTTATAATAGCAAGGACATTTGTAATGTTACAAAATATATCTATTTCAAATAAATGCTTTTCTTGTGAACGTTTATTCATGAAAGAATCCTGAAAAACAGTATCACGGATTCCACAAAAATATTAAGCAGCAAAAGCAGTTTTCAGTTTAAGGAATGTTTCATAAGACGTCTTTCCAATTTTTTTTTACATGATATTACCAACTTTTGAATTTTGGTTTATTATTTTGTGTGATATTTGTTTTTTCTTATTCATATAATTGTACATAAGCTTATCACTGGCCTACAGTCTCTCTAAGTGTAGTTTCTCATAAGCGTTTTTCTTTATCTCATCAAATGTCTGTTTGACCTGCTTTTGTGTGGTCTGCTAACAGGAGAAGTATGAAACGCAGCACTCTGAGGCAGTCAGGCAGATCTCGACTCTAGAAGGAGACCTGGCAGAGACCACAGCCATCAAAGACCAACTGCACAAGTATATCCGGGAGTTAGAGCAAGCTAACGATGACCTGGAACGAGCTAAGAGGTGTGTTTAGTGCTTTTGCCAGAAATATATGTCATACATTCTAGATATTTATGACTTTAAAGCAATTTATTGCTAATACCTGTCTATCCTTTTCTTATAGGGCGACTATAATGTCACTTGAGGACTTTGAGCAGAG
>NW_015774888.1:0-874 GCF_001515625.1 Sinocyclocheilus rhinocerous
CCACTGCTGCTGCTGCTATCTGCCTGCGTGAGAGACTCTATCATCAACCCCGCTCGCTGGAGCCAGGGGGCCAACCGTCACCCCTGCGCAACCATGCCTGACTTTTCAACAACCCCTCCTCTCCTTTCCTCGGTTTCACTCAGCCATGCCACGTTCCTGTGGCTCTCGTTTGTTCTGCTGGTACCCCTGATCCCTGGTCCCTGGCCACTGCACTTTAAGTAAGGACACAGTGACCTAAAATGGTGCAGTGGGCAGCCCATATGGAAGTGTTCTTTTAATGTTTTTGTAGCGGAAAAAGCCTTTCAGTGTTGTGGTTTCTTATCTAGAGCTCTGGCTGTATCTGTTATGTATCACAGTCTCCATGCTTTCCTATACGAATCTTTATCTGTCGCTGTATTAGTAATCATTCATCCCGTTGTTTAAAGTGGGATTATGCAAGGATGTGTGAACTCTGTATTCCAAGATTTGCTTGTCGTATCCCAATTTTTCACACTCCTTAAGGAGGTTCCTGTGCCATAAGGTGATCTCAAGAGCATTCAGAAGTCATGAAGCCGTATCAGTTAGATCTATTTCTAGATCTGCCCTGGTGCACTCAGTTGTGCTGTCCCAGGTGTGCTGGCACAGGAATGGGTCGCTCTCATGCAGAAGGTAAATTGACATCTCAGCAATGGCTCAATTCCAGTACAGGCCGTTCTCCTCCTCTTTCTCTATCCATCTACTTTTCTTCTACCCTCACAGCCCTGCTGTACCCCCATCTAAACACCCTCCCTAGAGGCTACTGCTGCTGTTTCTGCTGCTGCTGCTGCTGTATGGTTATTTGTAAATTGGTTGGTTAGTTGGAAAAATGGCAAACCATTTTACCATATATATATAT
>NW_015774889.1:0-874 GCF_001515625.1 Sinocyclocheilus rhinocerous
ACCAGAGTTCGTTTGGAAGCGGACCGAGACCCATCTTTTCAGCGCTTGTTTGGAGCGCACCAGGGTTCGGATGGCAGCGTTCATTCACACTTACTCAAATGAAGCGCACTAACAGAGCAATCGCACCAGAGTTCGTTTTAATCGAACTTAATAGTAAAATTAAACATCTCGCCAGGAGTGTTACAAAAGCTACAACATGACTCTTATATTTGGGTATGTCAGGCGATAATGAAAGTGTGGCAAATAAAGCTGTAACAGCCAGAGGTTTAATATGAATTTTGAGAACTTCAGATAATGTTTTAAAGATCTGGGACCAATAATTGTGTAGAGATGGGCAAGACCAAAACATATGCACAGTAGTTGCAGGAGCCTGGTGACAGCGGTCACACGTGGGATCCACATCGGGATAAATTTGGGAAAGTCTAACTTTGGTCCAATGAAGGATTTTACACTGAATCAGACCATGATTGGCACAGAAGGAAGAGGAGTGTACATGGAGTAGGATATTTTCCCATTGTTCTTCTTCAAATGTCCTCTTTGTAGCGAGTGACACAAATCATATAGATCGAAAGTCTATTTCTGTATCAAGTAGTAGTCTACTATATAACTTGTAACACTTTCGAGTGCGGTGTGTATATAAATCAATCATACACCAGAAGATCACAGGTACGGCTACAGGAGGTAGTGAGTATGCACTGGAAAACACAAGAGTCAATATTACGGTAAACACTTTACTTTCAATAATAATTTTCCCCAAATAAAATGATAGGCCTTTTAAAAAGAAAAAAAAACTATAGTTAAATCAACAATAAGACAATTAAGTAACAAATAAATCACATTTGTTCAATGTAATGGGAAATAGAACTCTTCAATT
>NW_015774890.1:0-874 GCF_001515625.1 Sinocyclocheilus rhinocerous
TGTTTTATTGAGCTGTGGCATCCATTATTCATCATGTCATTAACGGCTTGAGCAACTCCACCATAGAGCAGCATACCAATGAACCACATGAGAGAAAGGCAGAGAGAGAGAGGAATATTAATTCTTGTCTCTCGACTGCTGTAAAAGGTAACTTAAGTCTCATTAATTCTCTTGGCTGATCATTAAGAGGGAACTTTACTGTGTCGGTTCACAGAAGAGCTGTATAGCGGTGTGTCACCATTTTGGATTTTAAACTGGATGCATCTCTGGCACAAGCTGGGAATAAGTCCAAAGGTACTACAAATGAACTGGGATTCCTGATAATACAGAGACATTATACAATGCAGGACAGACATTTCAAAATTAATGAGAGGAAATGGTGACTGTAGGAAAGGGAGGCTTTCAATTATAAGAGCCTGTTTTCTTATTTTCAAAGGCATCGCCTAGTTTTTAAAGTTTTTTAAAGCCAGGTTTAAATGTAAAATGGACAGGAAGTTGTTTATCAGATTACTTTTGCCGATTTGACATTAATTAAATATACAGTGATCTTGACAAACAGTTCTTTCCCAGAAGAAATAGACAGAATCTGTACTTATATGTCACTGAAGAGGCTTACTTTAGAAAGGACTTTGGTCTAACTGATTAGAAATGTAACAAGTTATAAATCTAAGAACACTGGAATAAGTCCAAATGTCAAAAAAGGTTAATACAGCTAAGTCCAAAAGTCCAAAATGTGATTTAAAATCTAATTTGAACTTGGAAATATTCATTTTTATGATTTTGAGGGGGGAAAAACATGTTGACAAAACAAATCAAGTAAAAATTGCATTCATGTGCTGTTCTTTTGCATTAATGTACTATTTTTTGTGACATA
>NW_015774891.1:0-874 GCF_001515625.1 Sinocyclocheilus rhinocerous
AATGCTTTCACACAGAGAAACCAAGGTCTGAAAACCCAAGACTATTGATTTTTTACCCTGTATGATTTGTATGAAGGGGTGCATTTCATCAGGGTTTAGTCATGAAACATCACCTCTCGGCCCCGTGGGTAATGTGGCTGTACCGCCCAGGAAATTAAATTAGGAAATTAGAGTCGCAGTATTTAAATGAGACTCTCAGCAGCAACTCGCTTCCTGTGTTTTCCTGTTCAACATTAACCTCACTGAAAGCACCACGAGGCAATTAGAATCACTAAATCACGTACGCTAGGTTTGAACATTTCATTATGTGAATGGTGAGCCGTGTATAATTAAAAAAGTATTGATAAACACATACCTGAGCATCAGCAGGGCACGGCGCTGCCAGGATTGCTTTCATAATTACAATATCTTCCCATCTCTCCGTCCTGAGGGCCAGAAGTGACTAAGGCATTCTGATATGGGCTTATAAGAGAATAAGAGAGGTCATTTTAAAGCAATTACATAAAATGAGCAGATGGTTTCTATTAATCTAGGTTATTTCCTGGTCCTTAAGTGGCACACTTGCATAAGTACAGTGTAAGTATTACTCTTTCCAACAGGAGCATTTTTCAACAAGCACTCTACATTACGGAGCCTCGCACATGGCATGCAGGAAAAAAATAATAGGCTAAATCGTGTGCATGATTTACTAATTCGTTCCCTCGATTTATAAATTGCGCGCACAATTTACTAATTCGTTCCTTTGATTTGCTAAATCGTGCACACATTTATAAATCGAGAGAACGAATTAGTAAATTGTGCGCACTATTTAGCAAATCGAGGGAATGAGTTAGCAAATCGAGGGAACGAAATAGTAATCGTGTGCACATTTTAG
>NW_015774892.1:0-874 GCF_001515625.1 Sinocyclocheilus rhinocerous
AAAAAAAAAAGTTACACACTTTGTTTTAGTGGTCAATTTGTTTTGGGGTGTTTTTTCAAAAATTTCAAAATTTGTTTTGTTCTGTTCTGTTCTCAAAACCTTTTGAGGGTAAAATGGCTTTCTCACACTTATTTTCAGTGTAGCAACAGACTAGTAATTTAGACGTTTTTGACTCAAAAAGATGAAGAAACAGCTAATTTTCAAGGGTTGATTCAAAAGACAAGTCTCAATTTCAAGTAATCTTTAAGTCTTAAACTTCATAAATTCTCATGTATTTCATTGACAGGCTACAAAAAAAAAGGTGTTTCTCAAATTGCATGGAAACCAACGGAGGTCAACACAAATGTTGTAACAGTTTGTGTACAGCATTCACAAAACATTTATACGAGTGTAAATAAATAGCAGTTTAAGGTCAAGTTTTTTCAATTTGAAAGTAACTTGACCTCGGATGCATCTCTCTATCATGGGGAGTTTATTTGTCAGCAGCGACTCGAATGGCAATTCATCATGAGCCCAGCAACTCACCTCGGTATTTACTATCAGAGCAGAGCTCACTAATATCATTATAGATTATACACTAACGTTAAACTGGGATTTACAGTGCTTTATGGCTTTGGGATTGCTTGAGCCCTCTGGTCCATAAAGGAGAGTGGAAATTATTTTTTTCCAAGCACTATACGCTTTCCAAACCTGTTTGCTGTGTTTTACTCTGTTAAACCTTGCACTTGTGCAATGTGTGAAAAAGACATCAAAATGTATACTTTAACCATTTGGTAATTAACTACAATTATCCTAAAATGAAAATATAAAGGTATCTGAACAGGGGGGAAAAGCTATACGATAAAAGTGCAACTTTTTTTTTTTTTTTTTTTTG
>NW_015774893.1:0-874 GCF_001515625.1 Sinocyclocheilus rhinocerous
TTTTTTTTAATGCCTCACACAAAGAACAAAGACAGGACAACTATTGTTATGTTAGTATAAAAAGAACAGTTCACCCACAAATAAAAATCCAAGCCAGGCTCATTGTAAAAAAAAAGCAAAAAAACATGCAACTTTTTTGCGAAATATTATAATGCTTTTTGCAAGTTTTGCAACACATTCAAAGTGAAATGTCCAGTGAGTGGCAGTAAAAGCACATTCAGTTTTATCCTAAACATATAAAAGTAATTCCGGCAAAGTTTTATTATTTGGTTGCTGTATGTGTCACGGCAGTTTGGAAATGCAAATGTCAAGTGAGTGTTGCTAAAAAGTTAATGTTCTTGCAATTGAAAATAACATACTACCCACACTAAACACTACCACAAACATAACTGATTAAACATAACATTTTTGTTGTTAAAAAACAAAGTGAGGGAAAAACATTTTTTCTGTAGCAACCATGCTATTTTAGCTTGCTTCTACAAGCCTTTGAGCTCTTTTATCATGACTCAAGGGACTGCAGTGCTGCACCGGGTGAGCTACTGAGCAAGTTTACTACGTCAGCAAAGCCATTCATATGGACCTTGTTATGTGGTGCATATTTCTAAATGTATTAGTTTACAAATTATGCACCATGGTAAAAGTGTTCTGAGGTCATTGCAAAGATTCGTGCAAAGGCCTTATTTTGCTTGTTTTATGGGGGCTTGGCTAAAAATGCCAATAAGAGACTATTAACTACTATTCTTTGTTTTTAGTAAACAAACATGGCAATAAAAATATCTACAAATTTATATCATTGATCCAAGATTAGGTAAACACCTGTGCCTTGCCACTTTGAAAGTGAAAGTGACGTGACATGTGGCCAAGTATGGTGACC
>NW_015774894.1:0-874 GCF_001515625.1 Sinocyclocheilus rhinocerous
ATAATTGCTGCAAAAGAGGTAAACAAGGTCAGTTTATCTCAAAACACAGGGACAGATGTTTTTATGATTACAGTTGAGTATGTGTGTGCATGGGTAGGTTTATGTTAGAGAAGGTCTTTGTGTGTATGTGTAGGTTTGCTTGTATAAGACTTCTTTCAATTCAGCACATTGTAAAACTATGTTCTACATTCACAGGCAGAAATAAACCCCCTACGGCCCATCTGTGAGATGTAGATACTGTACTTGCAGCTTTGTATATACAGATTGTAGCAAAAGGTTTTATCACATATGCAATCAGATAAGACAATAGAAATGCTGTGATAACTGGCATGTAAAACTCTGAGGCAGAAATGTGTCTAAACTAGTGGTTATCATTAGTAAAGTTTCTTTTGAATATAATTGCAAATTATACTAAATGGAGGACTATGTTTATGAGGAGGATGTTAATTTATTCCCATCAATTCTTCCAGCATCCCTCCAACTCAGCTTCATTCAAATGCATTTTATTATGTATTAAATACCTATGATCCTTATTTCCTATGTAGTCCATTGGGTAATGCAGAACTGCTTAACTTGCATTTATTTTTAAAACCACCTAGTCTCAAAATTGAAAATTCAGCACTGTCGGGATGTTTTGGCCACCAATATACTCCCAATATTTTGGACCTAAAGAATAGCTGAACAAACAAATCAATATCCATCAAGCACATAGGCAGCAGAGTAAACATTGACACAAGCACACAGGATTCATTTTCCATCCATCCTCCTTCTGAATCTGGAGAGTGTGTTTGTCACACTGAAGTTCATTATATGGTGCTTTTTCCTGGTAGTCTCTCTTCTGTGAGCATCCCTTGGACCTCTTCAGCCAAAATGC
>NW_015774895.1:0-874 GCF_001515625.1 Sinocyclocheilus rhinocerous
AACTAACTAAATATATTATATTTATTTACTGGATGAAAAACAAACATGAATTTGTAATTGATATCAAAAATTATAATTGTAGATTCACAGTACATGATCAACAGAGGCAAGAAATCCTCATATTTCACCATGTTATTCTGCAAGAAACAAAAACGAAAAGCTGCTTTGGAGAATGAAGAGCACAGCATGTAAAGCTCGTGATTACATTATCACCAGCTCTCTGGATCCAGTTTAACAGCTTAGACGTCTCAAACATGCTGATTGACAATGTGTTATACTGCTGTTAACAAATCCTGATGGTGTAATCAGACTCCCGTTCAGTCATCTTGATTCCTCCATCTTTAGCCACTTAAGATCCATTTTCAGTCTGCTGTTCTTTTGTAGGACTCTAGTGAAGTGTCTAAGTGATTGTGTCACAAGAAAAGCATGCTATTCCCTTCCCATGTGGCAAAAAGATCTGGGACTACTGGGATAAATGTATTTTTTAGGGGTGCTCGTATTCGTACCAAACATATTTCAGTACATCTCTTCCTCTTTACTACCGGTTTTAACGTGAAATAAACATGAATGAACATCTCATCCCTCATGTAATCGCTCACTCTGTATAAACTGATAGATGATTAGATGTTCTTTTTGCTATTTTATACCTGAACCTTGGAACATATATTGCTGCTGCTGTGTGCCTGTTTCAGGATCTTTAGATCCATCTGTATATATGCGAGTTACTGATATATACTTCTGATCCAAATATTTATGTACTATTGTATCTTTAGATTCTTGTCTGTTTTTATCATTTACTGTATACTCACTAGAACCTGAAGATCAACTACAGGCATTGGGAATAACCATGGAGGTGTTACAGGCAACACTACAG
>NW_015774896.1:0-874 GCF_001515625.1 Sinocyclocheilus rhinocerous
CACTGTCTAGCTGTTTATTTCACACATATTTCAGACAATAACCACATAGCATGAGAGTAAAAGCATGCAGAAGCCAAAAGCAATTCAAAAACCCTGATTGAGTCGATTTATAGTGTAATTTCTTTCTTCTCACACACATTTTTAAAGACTGTGTGTAGACGCTCTAGCAGGAGGCATTTCAACTGTAAGCTCGTGTGCATGGGTTCATCCTTCCTATATTGAATCATTTGAGGGCACCACACATTTATGACAGATTATTACTAATCTGACAGCTGGAATAAAGAAGTTGAACGCAAAGAAAAGCAGGAAACGACTGCACAGGGCCATTCAAATCACCAAGCATGAGTGAGAACTAAGCCTTTTCAGTCTTGGATCACACTGAATATCGCTACACACATGTGCACATACAAAAATAATCTAAACATAGCATAGGAAAAGGTATTAAGGCGATAGAGATCATACAGACAGCTCTAATGATTCGTCCTCACCTTCCACTCCGGCTGCCCGAGGTTGTTGATCTGTTGGCTGGATTTGATGCCGTGTTCGGCTTTCCTTGGAAGAAAATCCCCTCGAAACGTTCAAAAACAAAAGATGAAGATCTATTTCGAGCCCTGCTGGGTTTAACTGGATAAAAACGTAGCCGTTTCTGTCTTTTCTCGGATATCTAAGGTTACCTCAGAAATCGAAAGCCGTGCGAGTCCGTTAAAACTGGATCATATTATTTGTGAATGCGTCGGATTTCTATTTATATGATCCATATGTTGTGGAATAAAACGCCCTAAGCTTTCCGTCTCCCAGCATTCGTGTGTTTTAACGAAATGTTTTTTGTGTAAATCCAAAGAGTCGCGGCTGCTCTCGTGCTGCTGCTGCTGCT
>NW_015774897.1:0-874 GCF_001515625.1 Sinocyclocheilus rhinocerous
TTACATTTTAATATATAGAATATATTATATGTATATTATATGAAAATATATTTCATATTTTTCAGTTACAAATAATGACAAAAGAAAAATAAGAAAAAACGTTTAATATATCACTAGCAAAATCATCATAAATATATTCTGAATATATATGCCCTTGCAGCCTCTCAAGAAAGAGGAAAGAGAAGAGAAAACGATGATAGTGAAAAAGAATTGGATTATTCTAAAAACATAAAAGGACCGAGATACAGGATGACAGTTGCCAAGCTGGAGGCCATAACCTCTTTTAATCCAAACAGTCATCAAAACCTGCACTTCATCCAAGTGGCAGCAGAGACATTTTGGAGGCTGGTGGCGGGCATACAGCCTGCGTGGGTCAGAGTTAAACAGCTGGAAGAAATCTATCTAACTTCAGAAACACAGAAAACACACATAGACGTAGCACTGCATCTTAGTGTACTACAGTCTGATAGGATGGCAAAGAGAACAATCTGACAATGAGAAAATTTGGCTTCAGCAAGATTGTGATCTTTACGTTAGTCTGAATTGATCATTAAGTTGGTTACTTAAAAAATACAGTTGTATAACTTTGTGTATTTTGGTACCCGACACACACAGTCAGCAGTAGCAGTATAAACATACAGTGCTATATGGTCTCTTAGGTTCTGGTGATCATCAGCATAGGCTGCTATATTTTATAGTTTTTGTGCATTTACAAAATTTGATAACTCTTTTATTCTGTAAATTATGTATAAATCAAATTCAAGTGAAATTTTTTTTACATGCACTATACCTTTAAAAGTTTGGGGTTGGTTGACCCAGTCTCATGGCAAAATACGTACCTGGGGGCACATTTTTGCAAGACGCGAAATACGTA
>NW_015774898.1:0-874 GCF_001515625.1 Sinocyclocheilus rhinocerous
ATTTTTCACAACTAATTGGCCATGCAACATTAAATAAAATAACCTAATTAAAACGGATTTTTTTGGACAAAACGCAAATATTATTTGAATGGGCTGTAACAATTAATGTTGTGGTTCAACCGCTTGAATTCATTCAATGCATTCAATGTACAAAATACCCATAGGCTAACATTTTTACTTATTATCATTTAAAAAAAAAAATCGACGTCTATATTAAAGCCAAATAAAAGGCTTTGTTTTTGTCTGTGTTTTCAGTAAGAACCAGTATTACAATACAATAACAATATCGGTAGCCGGTCACTGAGGTTATTCTCTGATATTAGCATAACAGATGTAAAGGCTGGTGAATTTTGCCCGGTGTGGGATCCTCCCTAGTGAGTCAATTAGAGAGATTATTGTTCTTCCTTGAGGGGGGGATCACGGAGCCCAGCAAAAACTGCTACAAATAGAAATAGATTGACATATCGATCCTGCTCGTTTTGCTGTAATATTTTCGTCTACATACGAGCGACCTATTTTATTTGGAAGACAAATATGTATATTTTTGTATACCTGGTATTTTTTTTTCTAAAGACCCTGGTACTCATATTGGTTTCTACTAATACCAAGACGAAATAATCAGACCTAACCAGATTTAGATTTGTGCATGTAATCGAGGCCTATAACAATCACAAGTTACCAAAATAAACATTTTGAACAGTAATTACTAAATTATTAGTCTGGGTTCTCATTTTGAGTACTCATTTAACTCATTTAAAGAATATAGAAATGAACAACTTCTTTTATAATACATTTTCTTTAATTCTCATTTTACTAACTTCTTTAGGAGCAAAAGAAGAGGGCGATCGGGAAATTTCTAGTTCGAGAGACAGTC
>NW_015774899.1:0-874 GCF_001515625.1 Sinocyclocheilus rhinocerous
AATGCAAATGTAATTTCATATGACAAGGAAAGTAAACTTTCTTTCTGGAGTTGTGGGGTGGGGGCTCCCAGTGGGGGACGGAGTGCTGAAGAAGCCCTGTTCCAATTCTGTCATCGTCAAAGTTTGACATAATAAGCGACTGTTCACGTGCCTTTGTTGAGTGATACAACACAAGAGCAGGGTCCCAATTCCTCACTGTTAATTTTTTGTTGTTTAAAGGGAAAAACACAAGATGTCTATTCCTTTAAGGGATGCTTGGCAGTGCTTATGCTAAGTAATATAACAAACCCGTCGTGATGTCTGTTTGAGCACCTTTTATCTTTCCAAATCCACAGGAGGGCTCTACCTTTACCATGTTGGAGAGAAGCGGCATCTCTGAAATAATTTAAGTAGCCCTTTTTTGAAAGCCCAGACAAGTTAAGAGAATTCACATCTAAGATCAAAGCTGTACTGTTGCAGTGCCACTGGAGTAAGTATTGGCTCTCTAGCTTTCTATGTTGTGATCAAGTGCTGTTTTTTGTGGTTAAAAGGCTGTGCAAGATTTTTCTAGCGTTTAACTATAAAGTTGAGTGTGTCTACATGTTTACTGCCAGGTGTGTGAACAGCAAATTAAGTGTCAAGATATATATGATGTCCACTGATGGAAAGCAAGCATTTATTATGTAACAGCTAAGAGACTGATTTATCTCTAACACCAACATTAATGTAAAATCAACAATGGTCATTCATTCTGTTACTTAAAATTATTCAATACTTCAGCTGACTTTAAAAAGAGTAAGTGATTAGTGCACTGAAAATTTTTAATTCTGAGTGAGAAGCAGCAAGTCCACATTACTGTTTTCTTGCTGTAGCTGCTGGAGATACAATGTCAGCG
>NW_015774900.1:0-874 GCF_001515625.1 Sinocyclocheilus rhinocerous
AGAAAACCACTCGCAAAAAAAAAAAAAAGACATAAAAGACGGTCTTTTTTTTTACTGAATCCCAGGTAAACCGTTCAACCCGACTGCTCCTCTGAGGATTGTCTCTTTTGCGCTCTCTCTGGGCCTCACCAGTCCCTTTTCCTTTGGTCTATTTTTGGTTGTTTTGGAGATTTTCCTTTTTTTTGTTCATCAGAGGACGTAGACAACACCTCTAGGCTAGGTAGCTTATTTAAAAAACCTGTGTTCCTCTCACGGCAGGCTTCTGATCGGAAATAAACAATAGGAGTGCAGAATGTTTCCTCATCCTGTTGCTTTCTGCTTCTTTGTTTTGTCTAATTGAGTGGGAAGTGGCAGAGTCATTATTGCTTTATTAGGGTGGATGTGTTAACCATGTATGCTCGGAACTTATTATGTTGCTCTAGTACAATGTTATTTTTCTCACAGGGTGGATTTAAGAAAATACCAACCATTTTTAGCATTGCACAAATGATGTGAAATGTGCTGCATTTTTTATATGAATAGTCTTTTATACAACAGGCCAGGAACAGCTGACACAACCGTAGCTGGATTTTACTGACATCCATTCAAACACGCTACTCGCCCAAGGAGAGAAGAATGCTCCGATTGTTTGAATAACCCGAGTCAATTCAGAGAAATGCGTAGGCAAAAGCACGAAGAAGGATTGAAGGTAAAATTGTGAAATGAGGAAAAGCACAAGGAGTGTAGGACTGATTGTTCTCTGTGGAACAATTTAGAAAACTTTCTGCTTTGAAGCTAAAAAATGTTGTTATTTGACTAAATTGCTTGTTTTTTGTACTTTTTGTCTAGTATCTAGTATTGTTTTGATAAGCATTGTTTTGTCTATTAAATGTTA
>NW_015774902.1:0-874 GCF_001515625.1 Sinocyclocheilus rhinocerous
ACAAATTAATTACTTAGTAATGATATGAAAACATGCACTATAGTGCACTGTGTACACACCGTTTAGTTGTCTGTTTTAAACCCGTGCATCTCAAGTGTCCCGCTCTGTGCAGCGTGCAGTGTCACGTGTCAAAACAAACAGCACATGGTGTCAGTGATTTCCGCCTCGAGAGGCCGCTCTTGTACTGTCAAATGACAGCCTTCAGCCGCTCCAGCAACGGACGCAACCCAGAAAAACTATCGGCATGGATTTTTGCCGATAATTCCGGCAGTCAATTATCGGTGCCGATTAATCTGCAAAACCGATACATCGGTCGACCTCTGCTGTCAATATAATTGATCTGATCTTTGGACAATATTTGCTTTTCTGCTTTTCAGTCTAGAACGTATAACAGCATTAATCTCCATTGTCTTGCACCAAAATGACTGGATGATAGAGCAAACACAAGAATGATCAAAGAAGCTTAGCTTTAATCCACAAATGTCCTCATGATTCTGCTATCTTCAAATATGCCTTCATCTGTGCATGTCTGTGATGGTTCATTTGAAAATACGTATACAGGACTGTGCCTTTGTAGCAGCTCTATAAACATGTTTCTGTGCTGGCATGTTTGTGACTTAAGATTCCAGCAGAGGGTACTGCATGTAAACAGACCTAGTTTTCTATGTGTAATAGGCTCTGTGAGCGTTGACAGAACAGGCTAAATAAATGCTTGAATGGAAAGACATGAAAATCATTATCTATTACCTTGTGAGAGAGGAAGTGGTATGCTCAATTCTTCTAATTTAAACAATGAAATGTTGTAGTTGTTGAGGAAATGGGCTGCAAACATGATCAGTGAGAATTGTTCCTTTGAATTTGTGCATTCTGTGAT
>NW_015774903.1:0-874 GCF_001515625.1 Sinocyclocheilus rhinocerous
GGAACTCTTTCTGCTGGTCAGTTAGTTCTGTTAAATTGAGGAATAGTGTGTTGGGATGGTGTAACAGTTGGTATTTTTTTAAACACAGTGAGCAGAGGATGATTATACATACCAAAGCTGAAGCCTCCATGAGCTTCTCTCAAGGCAGCTGCTCTGGCACTTGCTTGAGGGCCCGTACTCTGAAACCTGCGTCCAGCCTGAAAACCTGCCCTCAAAACCTGTTGGACAATGATTAAATACAGATCATTACACATTTCTGCACTGACAGAACAGTTTTAAAGATTTACCACAGTGCAGATAAAGTCTCTACAGCCATAAATGAAATGTTTCAAATGATAGACAAACTAACCTATTTACAACATTATTGCACCTAATCACTTTTATTTTATTTAATTGTACAAAGTAAAAATAATAACAACGCATAAAGAATGAGTATGTTACAGTATATCTATACACAGTATGACAAGATGAGGTTAAGCACTTTTGTTTATAGGCAGGGTTACAAAAGTCAAAGTGAATCTACGAGCAGGGGAAGAGCTAAAACTTTCTCAACTTCACCAATTAACTCATCACATTTAGAAAAACTACATAATCCCAGATGCAATGATTTTCTCACTAACATGCGTCTAGACTAGCTGTGGGAATTCAGCTAATCTAACTACCTAGCGCTAGGCTAACTATCTCTTAATTTGACTTGAATAAAAATGGCACGTATGTGCAAAATAAAAACCGTTGAACAATTACGTCAATAGAAATGCGTATTTACCTTATTAAAAATCATCGTTATTTCTCAGTGACAATGCTCAGATCCTTCAATGCCCTTACAACGTTCACCTCACCGTAAACATGAAGTGCCAACCAATCATCGGCCTCT
>NW_015774904.1:0-874 GCF_001515625.1 Sinocyclocheilus rhinocerous
TACTCCTGCCTACGCACCCCTTATACCACTTCCTGTAGTTGACACTCCTTTTAAGCGAATAGGAGTTGACGTAGTTGGGCCTGTGGAAAAGAGTCAGAGAGGGAACCGATTTATTTTGGTTATTTGCGATTACGCTACCAGGTACCCCGAGGCATACCCACTAAGAGAGGTCACAGCTAAGCAAATAGCCACTGTACTCCTACGTTTTTTTTCGCAGGTAGGCATACCACAGGAAGTGCTCACAGATCAGGGCCCCAACTTCATGAGCCACACCCTACAAAAGGTATATCAATTGCTGGGCATCAAGAGAGTACGAACCACCCCTTACCATCCACAGACTGATGGTCTTGTTGAACGTTTCAACCAGACCTTGAAAACGATGCTGAGGAAATATGTTTCTGACACGGGCAAGGACTGGGACAAGTGGCTTCCATTCCTCCTGTTTGCATATAGAGAGGTGCCTCATGCATCTACAGGGTTCTCGCCATTTGAACTGTTGTATGCTCACCATGTCAGAGGGCCTCTGGATGTACTGAGGGAGAGTTGGGAGGCCACTGATAAACCAGACAAGAAAAATATTCTCTCCTACGTGCTAAAGATGAGAGAGCATCTGCAGAAGACAACAACCCTTGCACGAGAAAATCTCCTGCAGTCTCAAAAACGCCAAAAAGAGTGGTACGACCGAACAGCCAGATCCCGTACATTTGAACCAGGTGAAAAGGTTTTGTTGTTGTTACCAACGAGTGAGCATAAACTGCTGGCGAAGTGGCAGGGCCCCTACCAAATCAAGCGGAAAGTGGGTCCTGTGACATATGAGCTCGAGATCCCCTCCAGGACCCAGCCCTTACAAATCTTCCATGTTAACATGTTGAAG
>NW_015774905.1:0-874 GCF_001515625.1 Sinocyclocheilus rhinocerous
AGCTTGGTCCACTGACTGCCTCCTTTATTTTCAAACAACAGAAGTGGAGCTGCTGTGACTATTAAGGCTGCCTGCTGAGACTCGTGTCTGGATCGTGTCAAATTGTCACTTTGCTGGGGAGTCTCTTGATACAGCACACAAGCAATCCAAGGAAAATTTTATTTATGTAATCACAAAAACCTAGTTTTCGGCAACTTCATGTTGCCATTCCTTGAGCCAGTAGATAGAAAGACATGGTAAGATTGTTTAGTTCGGGTGAGACTGTGGCCCTCTTTCCACCTGGTATTACGATGGGTTTCCAGTCATCTGGGATTCCTTATCCTTTCCATTCGCTACCTTTCCCTCCTACTTGTAAGCTACATAAAAAGGGTTAATTCATTCAACAGTATTCATCCACCGCACTCAGTGCTCCCAAGAAAGTTATGTAGAGTGTAAAGAAATACGAGAGGAGTGTAAATCCAAAATAAAAAAACAAGTGGTCACAGAGGGCGCATTTGAAACGTGTGATAATACCAGGTGGAAACGGTAATGAGTCTCGACCACTGATGATCAGATCACTGAAAACACAATTTCTACATGTACTTTGAAGAAAATTCTTCTTTTCTCATGAAAGGTGTGTTTAAGTGTTCATGCCCACCACGACATTCAGGCCAAATAAGTCCTGATGTAACTATCAGACCTTTTCCAGTCGATTACAGCTCACTATTAGTTGAGCTGTACTTAACGGTTTCTGAAGCCCGCAGTCAGTCAAGGCTACAAATGTTGGTTGAAGCGTGGATGAATGATCACTAGAGAGAATAAAAATGGAAATGAAAAAGGGTCAGTGTAAATGAGAAAAACAAAGATTTTGAAACACTTAGAGGATGCACAAGAG
>NW_015774906.1:0-869 GCF_001515625.1 Sinocyclocheilus rhinocerous
CCTGAAGATGTAATGGACACCAGAAGCACAGGCCCCTGCACTCTTAAGTGTGGTGTGGAACTGATCCTCTACCAAAAAAGCCAAATGATTCATAGAGCTATGAGCTTTCAAGTATCCCCCTTAACCCTCTTAACCTTTGAGTCCTAAATAGCTAATGTGCACAAATTGTACATTTTGTAATAGTGACAAAGTAAGAGTAGATTACCAGTAACAGGCTAAGATTGTAGAATAAAACTTTATATGTAAAACAAAGGGCAGTTTATGACTGTAGTAGATCATGAGAAGCTAATCAAACATTTTTCTATCTAGCTAGCAGTACAAGGAAACAGGGTGTTTTTATGGTACATATAATTATGTGATACTGGTTTCTGCTATTATTTTATAATTACTTTGTTTTGTTATTATTTATTACTTACTAAGTAGCAAATTGTGATCTAAATAGCAGATTGTGATTATTATAATAATATATAAATAAAGGTTTATGCTCACACACACACACACACACACTGTATTACTGTAGTTTATGACTTACCTTAGCCTTTGAGCATTCAGGTCATATTTAATAGCATTTGCCCTAATTGAGTGTAATTTGGTCCCATGTCACACCATGCTTATGTCTCAAATAATCTACTTTCAATTCCAGCAGACTTTTTTTCTTTATACAGGATACAATGTCATACACAGTATTTAATGATAAAGCAGCTTATTCTGGTTGATGATCGTGTTGTTGTCATGTCATGCTTGCAATAGTTTAGGAAATAAAAATGGCCCTGGTTATGTATTTTACTTTAATCCAACACCAAAGATGATAATTCAAGCCATTAGTAACGACGGACTATTATATATATATATATATATATATATATATA
>NW_015774907.1:0-874 GCF_001515625.1 Sinocyclocheilus rhinocerous
CCACAAGGTGGCACTGTTGTTTAGCTGATAAAAGTGTAGCCATATATAAAGTCAGTTAATCCTCTGTTAAACACAGTGAGGCCAAATGCAGTGTGAGGAATAATGCTAGCTGAATTTCACTTTAGGACACAACACCCTTTCAGGGTGATCTGTGCCCAGGTGTGCGAGCAGGGCGTGTTCCCTGGACCATCTGTCTTCCAGCAAGCCCCCTTTAATGCCGCGTGCTCCAGGGCATTCTGGATCAGGGCTCGGTGGGGAGCAACTTCAAAAACTCTGTATGAAAGGTCACAGCAAAAGCAGTATCGTGTTGAAAGTGAGTGAGTTTATGTAAGACTGTTAGCCCAAATGTTTAAAAGGACTAAATACATTCACAAATCTATAAACAACATTTGGTCATATATTTCAGTTGTTTGGCCTGGTAAGTTTGAAGTGCATTTCATGTGTCTCAAATCGCTTCAGCCTATAGAGATATGTCTGTTTATAGCAAAAAAGCCATGTGCTAGAAGAGTTATGATTTCGGCTCCTTTATATACTAATAGGCTGGATATTTTCTTTGAAGACATAACTATGCAAACCAGCATTGCTGTTTTGTTTGTTTGTTTTGTTTTGGCTAAAATTACCAAAAATCTTTTGTCTTTATAATTTTGCCACTATGCATTATTAGTAAAGTTGGTGTAACAGGAGTTAGCTGAGATAATTGAAGGGCATTGAATGAGACACAGTGTTTAAAGACATAAATAGCATTAATAATCTTAAAAATGTGGGGCAAAGACAGATAAAGTTGCTTCATTAGATTGCACCTTCAATTTAAATATTACAAACGATTTGGGAAATCTGATGATTGCATGTATGATACACAAAACAGATTTCCCTC
>NW_015774908.1:0-874 GCF_001515625.1 Sinocyclocheilus rhinocerous
CCTCCTTAGCATCCCCGCATCTTGCTCCTCCTGCTTAAAGGATGCGTGGACTGCAGGCCTCATACCGTAACTGCTCACTTTAGAGTTACGATAATCATTTACGTCCAGCAACCAGACCGGAGGAGTGAAGAGGAGGGGACGTTTAAGGATCCTACATCAATACACTCTTTCTCTAGATCTTTAAGTTATGTTAACAGAACCGTTCAAAATCTTGACCGTTTAGACATTTTTAGAGCCAAAAGTGAAGGGTCAAGTGGTGAAACTTTAGAGGATGACACAAGGAGGCCGGCTCTTGGTGATCTTCTCCACCGGCTGGCCATCATAGGCTCTTTGGATAGCATTCATAATCTTGTGGATGGGATAAAAGAGAGATGCACACATACACGTGAAAAATCAACAACTTTTTATAGGTGAAAATTTTATACAGCGTGAGATGTTTACTCACATCATCCTCATAAGGGAAGCCACTGGTTTCCAGCTTTGAGAAAATCAGTTGTCCGTTGATCTCAATCTCAAAGCTCCCTGGAAAAGAGAAACGGAAGAGCTGATGATGTTTGCTCACATTCATATTTTTGCATAAGATGTAAATCACTGCATGGCTATAAATGTGCAAGGTACCTTGGCGGCCGACGAAGCCACTCACGTCCGCATCAGTGAACTCAGCAGTGACGACCTGCTTGAGCTCCTGAAAGCGGGGCTCGTACCCTCATCCGCCGCTGCAACATAACAGTGAACGTAAGCTCACAGTAATTATGCCATCTAACAAACGCTTGGATCCAGGCAAACAGACAATGGGTGGTAACTAGTGTATGAGTTTATGTCTGACAATAAACCTGAAGACTAGAACTATGGAAGCTTGTTTCTGCCAGAGAAT
>NW_015774909.1:0-874 GCF_001515625.1 Sinocyclocheilus rhinocerous
AGGTTTGAGTTCCTGAGACATTTTTTGCTCCTACGTGAGGATTTGAACTTCTCTGAGTGGACTTTGAGATGAAATTGAGATTGTTTGAGCCAGTGTAGTCTTGTTACGGTTCAGCTGGTGAGTCAGTGTTTATGTAAATGACCCGCGGCGTGGCATCAGCGCTCTGAAGTCCAGCTGGAGAGAGTTTGTGTCCCACGCAGCTGAGATGATGCACTGATTTCACTGTCATGAAAGGTGAAAAACAGACACTCGCTTTTAGTTTCTTTAAGCCTTTGGGCGACATTTGAGCAGTTTCAGGGCTTATGTGAAAAATCATCTGCTTTATTATGAATGATAACCCCTCTAGGTCCACTTTATTCTCATTTTTGCGAAATTACAAATATATTTGTCCATTATATTTTACTTTAAAATCAGATCTCACACACAGGTACACTAGGATGCAATCTGTGAACAAAGAGCTTTTTCTCCTGAAGTCCTTTGATTAAGAGCAAACTAGTCAACACAGCCTCAGAGCATCAAAGAGTTTCTGCTAGTTAGTGAAACTCTTACCGTGCACTGATGTGTATATTTCTTTAATTAGCCATTTCTGATGCCATTGGTAATACATAGGCATGTTTCACGTACGTGGAGTGTATTTAATTCAGTATCTGTGTAAGTGTTATTTTATTGTAATTAATGCACTATTATAGAATTATTAACATTTTGAATAAGATTTTTTAAATGTTCAGTTTTCATTTCATTTCATTTTTAATGTGATTTTTTTGTCATTTTTAATATTTCTATATAGTTTTATTTTTATTTAAGTTTTAGTTTTAATAATTGTATTATTAAAAATATTATTATTATTATTATTATATAAAAATATATATTCTTA
>NW_015774910.1:0-874 GCF_001515625.1 Sinocyclocheilus rhinocerous
TGACACTTCTGTTGGTACTGATTTCAAATGATTGCTAACAGCCTATCCACCTTATTTTTCAACGTGGAAGTAAGCCGTTTTCTCTGAATGTGCGAGACTTCCGGTTCATTAGCCGCTGCAGGGAAATAACGAAGAGAATAACAAAGTGCGGTAAACGGTAAAATTGTTTGCCCTACAAACCAGTCTGTTCATAATTAAGATAATACATTAATAATAGGGTAAGACACACCAGTTTAAAATATAAAGCAGCAAAACAAGCTGTTTTGTACAGTTAAAATTAGCTGGAAGCAGATGACACCGGAAGTCAGACACATTAAATTTACAAATGACTGTGCCTGCTCTTAAGGGAAAAATAAGGTGGATAGTGTTGCATTATTCTAACTAACAAGTTATTGACTAAATGTAAGAATTTGACCTGATGCATACATCTAACAAGGATAGGAAAGTAATTGCCCTTATAAAAGGTAAAAGTGCCTTTGGAAATCAGTTTAAGGGGACATGAAAAGTTTCTGTCACTGCTGTGAACTAACCACCACACAGAATATAAAAGCTTTGGGAGTCAGCTGTCCACAACAGGCCTAAACCAGTTAAAGCACCAGCACAAAAACACAAACAGCAAAATAATGCCTAATTATCGTTATTCACAAAATCCACAAAAATATCAGGATCGCAGTTTATGCTAATGCCTGTTATAGGGTCCCCTATAGCTGAGAATGCAACAATCTCACATGGCATTATGAATTGCTCTCGGTAATGCAGCACCAAGTAAAACGGAGCATGAATAACTAGAAGATTTCACTGTTACATAAATGGAAATAAAGTTTTGGGTCTAACTTTCAGATGCCCTTACCTTTAGATAGTCCACAAACTCTTT
>NW_015774911.1:0-873 GCF_001515625.1 Sinocyclocheilus rhinocerous
AAACAGCTGATAAAAACATCACAATAACCCACAAGTAATCCACACAACTTGAGTCCATGACAATTAACATCTTGTGAAGTGAAAAGCTCTGTGTTTTTAGAAACAAATTCATCAATACATGTTTATCGTATTGGATTTAGATGGTTGCTTCCGATTATCCATAATGTTGCTTTCTCCAGTGAAAAGTTGTCTCATTTTAATTAGGAGAGAAATGTGCACAGATAAGACTGTTAATAAGATTCACAGATAAGATTAATTGATGGACTGGAGTCATCGGAATTATTGTGATGTATTTAGCCATTTGGACTCTCATTCTGATAGCATCCATTCACTGAAGAGGATCCATTGGTGAGCAAGTGATGTAAGGCTTAATTTCTCCAAATCTGTTCTGATGAATAAAACAAACTCATCAACATCTTGGATGGCCTGAGAGTGTTTTTTTTAGGGTGAACTATTTCTTTAATCATTTATCAAATTAATTAGTAATATAGTCATATATTAAAATACATTACAACATTTACATTTTTATTTTCCCTGAATGCTTTATATTTAAGGTCTTTACAAAACCATAACACTGAACTCAAGGTGCCAACTGCATCATTGTCAGCAGGTCCAGTTTACGTTCATGTGCAGTCAAATTCATGCTTGAATAATTCACCACTATAAATAGGAAACATTCTACTTCACTGCAACACCACCTGCATCTTGTGTGTGAACTTGGTCTCTACATGTGTTCTTCTTACATTAATTATTTCCAAGTTCATTCCTAAAAACAGACTAGCAACAAAACAAAAAAAAGAATGGTGATGATCTTGATTTGATTCTTAAAGCTGTCATCGGATGCCCATTTTCCACAAGTTGATATGATTCTTT
>NW_015774912.1:0-874 GCF_001515625.1 Sinocyclocheilus rhinocerous
GGCATACTATTTCACAGATTGATACACAAAATATGAGTCCTATCACTAATCCTATGTTCATCCCATGACCGTAATGCTTTGCAAAACAATGTGAGTGAATGACTGTGCATGCGTGTTTAGGAGCTCATGTCATTACCTGAACGTCATTCCAAGTCTTAGTGTCAAAGTTTATATAAAACTTATGTGCTTTTCATATATTTGCAGTTTATATCCCTCAGAGTTCAATGAGTTATAATGGTAAGTGTGCCTTGGTGGGCCCTCGTTCAAAAAACAACAGGGCTGTTTATTAATCTTAGACCTGAGGAGAAGAAGTGGAGCATAGCAGCAGTGTTTAAAAAAGAATGAAACATTTAATTATCCCACGTTTGTGAAGGGGCCAGCCTGTCGCGGAGGAGAGCTATAAAACAATGAGAAGGAGAGCAAGTGAGAGAGAGCATTCCTTCAGCACACAGCTGCCAAGTTGGAAGAAAAACCAACAACAAAAAGCGACTAGTTAGAAGCCAGGAGGAGAGCCAGAAAGAGGAGAACAGAGGAGAGAAGGAATATCGTGGCCACGTACACCACAATCCTTCAGCGTAAAAAAAGCCCATAAACCCAACGACAGGAGATTGAGAAGATAATCGCAGTGCAAGAGACAGCATACGAGGTGGAAACATCGTCTCGCACTGGGATATGAGTGTCATACTGACACAATTACAGACGAGGAATGAAAAGAAAGTAGGTCAAAGGCCAGTCATAGGGACTGTCATACTCTCTCACACGCATATGCATGCACTTGCACACTTAACGGCTGCATTCAGCCAAACTTATTTCAGCTTACAACGAAATTACAAACCACAAACAGGGAGTCGCCTACATCTGAAAGATCAAAAAA
>NW_015774913.1:0-874 GCF_001515625.1 Sinocyclocheilus rhinocerous
AAGAGAAAGGAAAAATTTAAAATCGCATCATATGACCCCTTTAAGGTTTAGATTTGGGGAAAAAAAAAAAAAGTATTTTTTCCAATTAAACACCAAAAACTCTCAATGAAAACAAAATCATTGTAATTGAAAATAATTAATTAAATAATAAAAAATTATTGATTAAAATGAAACAATTAAAATAAATTATAATGAATTAAAAACAGACTATTCTACCTATTTTGTATGTGTCTGACATCACCATGCTAATGCTCAACTGCTTGAATGCTCAATTGTAAGTGGAGCTGCTATTTGTGTACTGCTAATGTAGAGCGTCCAAATCGCTCTCTGTTAGGATACTACCTTAGGAGGCAGCTGCCTATGTAGGCTGTGAGGCAGCTCACTGGGTGACTTGACTTAGCTGTTAATAGTCTCAGACCTCACCTTTCTGAGCATAGTGTTGGGCAGCTTGCGGATCTTCTCCACGTGCTCTGCGCTGATGTCCAGCTCGCGGCAGCACACGCGTAGGAGTGCGCGGTACGTAAGCTCCTGCCGGTCCAGCTCCACCTCGATGAAGTCGTTCTCTCTGACGTTGGTGTTCTGGATGCGCACCTTCAGGACGAGCTCTGAGAAGAGACGGCAAGTCTGAGATTGTGACTTGAGGAATCTCTCTGAATTCCTCAAACCGGTCTGTTTGAGTGCATGCACATTTAAAGAAAGAGTTCAAAAAACGTGTTAGTGGAGATCTATCTCTGCCTTCAAGTCTTGTTGGAAAGATCGAGATATGAATATGAATGTAAAACACCTTAAATGTAAACGAGCAGCTGTGATTTTGAGTAAAATACACTACCGTTTGAGGTCACTTAGATTTTTTTTTTTTTTAAAGAAATGTATA
>NW_015774914.1:0-873 GCF_001515625.1 Sinocyclocheilus rhinocerous
CTGCAGAGCATCCATTGGTGAGCAAGTGATGTAATGCTAAATTTCGAAACAAACTCATCTACAACTTGGATGGCCCAAGGGTGAGTCAATTTTCAGCAAATGTTCATTTTTTTTGATGAACTATTCCTTTAATACTGAGAATATAATGCATACTTGATGCACTAATGCATGAAATCAAACTTGTGTAGCTAGAAGAGTCTACGTTCACATAGAGTATGTTTTTAGGGCACACACATTTAAATGTTTATGACTATTATGCAATTTCACATTATGGTGTTTCAATAAAGCATTGCATTCCAACTGCATTTCTAATGTGACACAGGGCCTTCTACAGTGAAAATCTGAAAATTCCAGTGTGCCTTAGCGAGATCCAAATTCATTTAGTCTCGGTATCAAAGGCGCAGTAGATCAATGGCAGAGAATAGCTTCGGGTCTGTGCGACGAATGCTCCTTAATCACCTCTCCCAGTTTAAATCAACTTAGCACCATGCAACAGACTCAGGCCTTTAATGACTATAGCCTTTGGTAACCGAGTCAACTCCTTCTTAATAGAAGCCAATCAAAGCCTGCAGCAAACTACACGCAAGGAGTGAAATCAATTATTCCTGACCACACATCGATCAGTTTAAATATAGTTTGAGGGTCATGTTTATAGGTTGATGATGATAATAGACTTATGATATGTATTTTTCATGTTGTTTTGCTTATTTCCTTGTTCAAGCTCTTGTTTTATCCAGACTGGACTATTGCAATGCTCTCTTAGCAGGTCTTCCAGCAAATTCTATCAAATCTCTACAACCAATCCAGAATGCAGCTGCAAGATCAGTATTTAATGAGCCGAAAAGAACGCATGTCACACCTCTGTTCATCAGT
>NW_015774915.1:0-874 GCF_001515625.1 Sinocyclocheilus rhinocerous
TTTTTTTTTTATTAATCTGTTGATCCAGTTCACAAAACTGAATGATTTGTTAAAAAATGGGAGTCCTTCAGTTTAACTGTCCGACTCACTGATCTGGTTGCAAAGGTTAAATGTTATCACATAAACTCAGATTAATTGGAATATAGCACACAACAAGTCACTTTTATGATACTATTACGGTGCTTTTGGGTCCTTCAAGCAGCTTGACAGCCCTAGTCCTCATTTACTTTCATTATACTGAAAGGGGTTCCCAGAATCCTCTTTAAAAATTCTCATTTTGTATTCCACGGCAGAAAAAAAGGTCATAGAGTTTGGAACAACATGACTGTGAGTAAATGTTTTCTGAAGTGATGCTAGATGCACAGGCCAAGTTACTGCCATTGAGATGAATGGGAATGGGAATGGGAATGGATGGCTCTCCAGGTATATCAGAGCTCTTTGGATGAATCAGGAGTATTTAAATGGGTGTTGCCTGCAAGTCAAACATGAAAAGTGACCAGATTTACCACAGTTCCCCTGGTAACTGAATGCTGACAGCAGGGCGTGATGTGGTATTTTCATGGGATTCACTAATTATATTGACAATGAATTCATGTGACAGCAGTTGCAATTACACTATGCTAATTTGCTTTTGCATTGTGCTCTGTGTCAGTACAGACAGATATTGCTGCCTGCATGGAGCAGAAGGATGGAGGACTCTTAAGATGTCTCTCAGTAAGACAAGCTCATGGCCTGTCAATAGGACCGCCTCAGGGAAATTAGCGAGCAGAAGACAATTGAAAGAACTATAATGCAATTCAATCTCACGCACACATAAATACACACACATGCTCACAAACACACTCTCTCCTACATCTAAAATAATGAATCATTG
>NW_015774916.1:0-874 GCF_001515625.1 Sinocyclocheilus rhinocerous
TCAGATGGACTCTGGGACGCCTTCAGCATCGAGGAAGCCGTGCATTTCATTAAAGAGCGTCTGGATGAACCACATTTTGGTGCGAAGAGCATCGTCCTTCAGGCGTTTTCCCGCGGCTGTCCAGACAACATCACCGTGATGGTGGTCAAGTTCACGAAGAGAGGCTCCAAAGCCACCGGCTAGTGAAGAAGACTCAGCTCTCACGTGTAATAATGTAATGAAAACATATATTTTGATGAATGATTAACATTACACCTAAGTTTAACATTAGATAAAAAATATTTTTTGGAGAAGCTACTATTTGTATTTAAGTTGAATGCAGTTATTCCTCATTAAAGGAATCGTTCCCCTATGGAACACACAAATACAATTTTTGAAGAATCTATACGCAGGTCTTTCATTAAAAAAAAACCAAACACACAGTTCAAAGTGACTAGAGGTCATGCAACAAAAATCAAAAATCTGATGGACTGAGTTGTAAAGTTTTCATTTCATCTTTTTTTATCTGTCATGTTTGGTTTCATTTCCCTGGTTATTATATATGTGCTATTTTCAACAATTAAAAGTAGGTTGCCTTAAGAAGTAACCCAGCTAACATGTATGGTATGTTAAATAAAGTTTAAAAACTGAAATCATGAACTACTGACGAGCATGGAGAAACACGTAAGCTGTGATAGTGACCATGTCTGTAAGACTATATAAAACAGCAATAGACCCAAACTGCAAATCATTCATTGAAAATATTCCTCTTTTGCTGCAGAGGTGAGCAATTTAAACTGTCATTTCTGGCTGAAATCTGAGTCCATAATCCATAATAACGCTTCCTCCAATGAAAAAGTGCATCTGCTGTTGTCTCTCACATCAGAATCCAGCC
>NW_015774917.1:0-874 GCF_001515625.1 Sinocyclocheilus rhinocerous
AGATCTCACGGTTAATGCAGAAACAGACTGGGAGAGGATTACTTTACACTCATTACACTCAATAACAAAGCATGACTCTACAGTACAACACAGCAAGAAGTCCATAAATCTACCGAGAGACACGTGCAGATTAAAAACATCACAAGCCATTTACATTCAACTTAACTAACCAAAATGTATTAAAAACACTCTTCATGAAGACTATATATATATTCAGCTTCATTTTTACCACATGATCCTATGGTGGAAATGAAATTTTAAAGAGATCTGGAAGAAACTTATTATTATTATTATTATTAAGGCTAATTTTATAGCTAGCACTAATTAAATTATATTTTAACATCTTTTCAAACAACTTTTTAGAATTTTACAAGGTTATAGATTGACTGGAAATGATGCACAATAAAAATATTCTGTACATATTATTGATCACAAGTACACTAACTTGAAATGATAGGGCAAAATTTTTGTTCATGATAAAAATGATGCAGTAACTAATGGACAGATGATAACTGTGAAAGTAAATTTATTATTGTTTAATTCATTCCTTTAGATGATCATTTTGAAGTGTAATAATATTAAATGATGGATTTTCACGTTTAGATTGAAAACAAAAATCTTTACAATATCTATATACACAATAGCATGATTTTTAATCTTTCATAATTTTACATTTTTAATCTTTTAAAAAAAAAGTGACATGACATGTGGCCAAGTATGGTGACCCTACAATTCCTGCCGGTACCGAGACGCAAACACACAACATTTGGGTTACCAGTCTGACTCTCTAACTATTAGGCCACAACTGCCCCTTAAATTTGAGCAAGAATGGAAAGTCATTTTCAAAGTTTTAGCATGACTTTAAAAAAAAAAA
>NW_015774918.1:0-874 GCF_001515625.1 Sinocyclocheilus rhinocerous
GCTGAAGGAATGGATCATTGTCTCATTCGCTTGTTTTGTTCCTGAATGATTCAGCGCTATTTCGAACGAATCCGCTGAATGAATGGCTCATTGATTCATTCACATGTTTCGTTCCTGAATGATTCAGCACTTTTATGAATGAATCCGCTGAAGGAATGGCTCATTGTCTCACTCGCTTGTTTCGTTCCTGAATGATTCTGTGCTTTTTCGAACGAATCCACTAAATTAATGGCTCATTGACTCACTCCCTTGTTTCGTTCCTGAATGATTCAGCACTTTTTCAATGAATCTGTGGAATGAATGGTTCACTGAGTCGCACGTTTGTTTCGTTCCTGAATGATTCAAGCTTTTTCAAACAAATCATGATTCACTGACTCGCTCACTTGTTTTGTTCCTGAATGATTCAGTGCTTTTTCAAACGAATCCAATGAAGGAACGGTTCATTGACTCGCTCGCATGTTTCGTTCTTGAATGCATAAGAATGAATAAAAAAAAAACCTGTCATGATGTTTGTGAAGCTGTTTCTTCTGGTTCAATGACAGTGCTTGAACTTGATTTGATTATCGGTGTGATGTGTCAAATCATTAGCCATAACAGACATAGCTGAAGCTGAACCATAGCTGAAACGTTTTCTAATATGATTGAAATACAATTATCGAGAGAAAGATGAAAAGAGATGAAAATGAAACAGGCTTCACTAACCTTTTAGGACCATCAGTGGATGGCAAGCGTGTCCTGGGCACGTCCAAGCTCAGATTCTGGATTCTCTGTTTAATATCAACAGATATTTCAGAAGCTGTATTGTCTCTTTTGTCAGAAGTGTCCCTGCGCTGAGCTGCTGTAGATCGATCGAAGAGAAGGCTGATCCGTCTCT
>NW_015774919.1:0-874 GCF_001515625.1 Sinocyclocheilus rhinocerous
GTTTCCGCAGCAACAGGCCACGTGGACCAGCGGACCTTCCTTCCCGAGACTGAGGCCCGAAGCCACGGCCAGAACCAGAGTGATGGTCTTTATCATCAGCGTCCACTTGCCCAGATAGCCGCGGATGATGAAGCCGCTCAGGATGGTTTTGATCTGCAGGACAGAAGACTTTATCAATGACAGATCACCACGCTGAATCACCATCTAATATCATCTCCACTCTCAAAGTGTTAGTCTCTCCTGATTTTTACAGCATTCGAGGCACAAAGCCAATGCTTTTGTTGCTGCTGTTGGGAAAACTGTTAGATATGTTTGATTAACTAATGTAAAAGAAATACAAGAGAACATGAACTTAACATAAAAAGTAGTTAGAGGTAGACATCAAATCATCCTCATGATTTTGGCCGCAGCGGTCTGACCTTCCTGACGATTTTTCAATGCATGCATTTCCACAAATCCATTTAAAAAAAACACCTTAAAATTAGAAATGACATAATTTTGACTCTTTCTACATCGTAATGGAGAGACAAATAATAGCCAGTGCTATTTTTGTATCACTGAGATACTGCTATAGTTTTTATTATATAATAATTTTTTTAATTTTATATTTTCTTTTCATTTGAATTATAGTTTTAGTACTTTAGTAATTTTTATTACTACTATTTATTTTTTATTAAATATGTCTAAATATAGCTTTTATTATTATTTTTTTTTAAAATTTAATTAATTTCAGTTTATTTTATTTCAAGTTTTTAAATTTTTTAATTATGGTTTTAGCTTGAGTTAATAACCCCGATAAATTTTCCCTGCCTTTAATTTTCTTAATTTTTTACAAATATTGTAGTGTTGACTACTTCTGTCAAGCTCAACCTTT
>NW_015774920.1:0-875 GCF_001515625.1 Sinocyclocheilus rhinocerous
TTGTAATTATTGATTTACAGTACTTTTGTAAATTTACAGGCTTACTGGCAACCAAAATTGAACAAAAACTTGAGAGAATTGGGTGCTGCAAATATTTGAGAGGCTCCTCCCCTAACAGATGTAATCTCACTCCGAACTTTTGCTATAACTTGAGAGCCCTGCATTAGTGAATACAAAGAAAATGTCTAGTCTAACACGAGCACTAAACTGAAAATGACAAGCATTTGGGCAGACATTTATGAACACGCCATAAAGTGTCTTTTTTATTTTGTGTGTTTTTTGGGGGAAAGAGCAAAATATAATTTGTCATTGCAGGGAATCAAACCCCAGCCTTGAAGATCCTGTCCAACTTCGCCTGAAACGGAACACAGGACTTGTATTTTTGATTCCACTCCATCATTGTGAATCAGGCAACGCCATCATACGAATCAATCATATTCTTAAAACATAAGATCTCAAACAATTAAATCACTATTTCATAACACATTGTGAACAAATATGCACGTGCCATAAGTAGCTAAATTAACCAAAATTAAATCATTGAAATAACCTGACATTTAACACGATTGAGCAGCCCCGCAATTATGCAGGGCATCAAACAATTAGTTTATACTGATTGTGTTCCTATCCACGGAAATCTTTAGTAAAAGGCGGAAGATTTAAACGATATGAAGAGAAACATGAGTATACTTTTTAACAGTACGAGTAAAAAGAAGAAAATCCTAACATTTGATTATTTGTTGTATGTCTGGACACTTAGAATATTTTCTAGTCTATATTATAATAAAACTATCCACCCCGGTTTTTTCCTTTCAGAATTTTACGCAGTACGCTATAAACCACGTTTACAAACAAGAAGAAAAAAAATACAACAA
>NW_015774921.1:0-874 GCF_001515625.1 Sinocyclocheilus rhinocerous
TTTATTTTATTTTATTTTATTTTATTATTTTATTTTATTTTATTTGCTGATTTAATTATTTCTTCTGTGCTCTCAAAACTGTCCTGAAATGATAAAAATGCTTATTTTCACAACACAGTTAGAGGATGATGTGTATTTAATATTTGTTCTCAACCTCTTGGAATTATTGAATATTAACTGTTATTCTCATTTCAGGACTTGTTGAAAATGAGAGCTGAACACTGCAACAAAATGAGCTACGCTAACGGATCTCCATCTCTCCTGGCATCAAAGAAGCCATAGTGGATAAAATTATCACATATCCTTAATATTACTGTTAATAATTGTATGAATTCATTAATAGGTGTTGGTCACACTGCAGAACATCTTTGCACTGTCCTTTTATCTGTTGTTCTCTGTGCATCTAAAATTAGTGTCAGATATTATGAGTATTGCTATTTGTTTAACATAATTTATTAATTAAAATTTTAATGATTTTCAGTCCCTTTATTCTTTCATTTACTAATCGAAGTGATTGTGATAACATTAAAAACTGGTGGTATTTTCTGCACTGTTTCCTAACAAAGAAATAGTTTGAGCTACTTTATACATGGCTACTTATCATTGGTTTGTTAAAAGAAGCAGATTTTAAAGTAAAAAAGCTGAAAAATGTTGCTTTTGAGCACCGCCACTAATAGCTGGCTAGTTGAGGCCAAATTACGGCCTTATTCAGACACAAACCCTGTCTTCCAGCACTCCATTAATGCTAATGAGAGGAGACTGCTTTGACCCTGAAGTACTTTGACAGCTCAGATCATCGTTTATGAAATGTAACAATAACTATTTTTAGCAAGGCATTTGTTTAACCCTTGGCTGAACAGTTGCTCTTTTGTAA
>NW_015774922.1:0-875 GCF_001515625.1 Sinocyclocheilus rhinocerous
GGTTAAAGGGGGGCTGATATTACAGGTAATAAGGAGAAACCCCTCTGACAGAACTCTGACAGGCGGAAGGTGAAACCCAGAGGCCTTTACTGTAGTAATCAGTGATGTGGAAATACAGGAAGCAGATATGTATCTCACTGAGTACTGGGACAATACAAGTTGCAGACCTGAAAAATAGAAAGATGAAATTATGCACCCAATAATTATTTTGGGATAATCAGTTCAAGATGTTCAGAGGTATTAAATTACATTGGAAATCTTGTGCTTAGAGCCTGAATGTTTTCACAATATAACCACATTTTTGAATATCACACATGTAATAAATACAGTAGGCCTAATCATTTTTCCAGGTCATGCTACCTAGTACCAGGACATACCTAATATCAGTGAAATTATGTAAAAATACCAAGCATTTTATTTCTAAATTGCCTGAAAAAGCACATGAAAATATTAGAACAATTCAATATTTTTTTGAAGAATAATATATATATACAGTATATTATAATTCACATATTTTGTATTATTATATATTCAAATTAACCTCTTCCTTCTTTAATGCTTCCTTTAAAGACACATTTAATGAAGTTTAATATGTATCTAAAAAAAATTTAAAATATACAGTTTAGTCTATAAATAAATAAATACATTAATAAATACATGAATTTGTGTTAAGAACATTATATGGCTTTCAAGTTTTAAAAATGCACCATAAAAATACCTTAAAAGTACTGCAAGTCTTCTGAACTCATATTAGTTTTGTGTGAGTTAGAAACAGCGATGTCCTAATTCCTGAATGAATCATTCAGATCTATTCATTGAATCTTTTGATCCAGTTTACAAAACCTATCAGAATGATTCATTCATAAGTTAACTGA
>NW_015774923.1:0-875 GCF_001515625.1 Sinocyclocheilus rhinocerous
CACACACACACTCAGTCTCACAACTGTGCATACACACAAATGCGCACACACCCACACACAAACACACACACACTCAGACATACGCATACACACACACTCAGTCTTGCGCACAGCGCACACACACACACAAACACACATGCACACAAACACACTCTGCTGCAGCTTGATGCTGCACTGCACAACACACACAGACTGACAAACACACACAAATGCACACACACACAGTCTCACACATGCACATACAAAACATGCACATGCACACTCACTCAGTTTCACAAACGTGCATACACACAAATGCACACACACACACACGTGCACACAAACACACACACACAGTCTCATGCACGTGCACAAGCACTCACTCTCACACACACTCAGTCTCGCGCACACACACAGTCTCATGCATAACATCAAGTATAACATCAAGCTTCAAGAGATTCACTCATACTGAACACGTGACGACAATTCAGAGCTGACGACGAAATATAATCAACATGCATCATGATTGATCATCATGCATGACATGATGAAGAGCGGCATCATCATCATCATCACTAAACCAAAGCTCACTATAATACACATTTACTGAATAAAACTGTAGATATGAGCAGACATGACCATAGAAATGTGCTGCATGAGACAGACTGACTGAGCTGTGAAGAGTTCATGAAGAGGAACAGAGAGACGGGGAATATAACAGATAGAGAGAGAGAGAGACAGCTGTGACATTCCCTAACCCTAACCCTGTTTTACAATCATTTCATGTGCATCTATTCAAATAAAACAAACGAATATTACTAATAAAGTCTGTTTTATACTGTTTGGATGTCAGATTTATACATCATCTGAAAGCAGAATAAATAATCTTTCCATTG
>NW_015774924.1:0-875 GCF_001515625.1 Sinocyclocheilus rhinocerous
AAGTGCAGAGAATATCAAAGACAGTAGGGGCATCATCTCACGCCTGCAAAATGAATGAAAATAACTTAATTGAGCATTATATATCAAAAATATTGCTGACCAATCCCACCTTTTGGTACTAACAAATATTTCATAAAGCTTATTACAGTAAAGAAGAAGGGCAGAGCTTAGGGTCAATTGGCATTTTATTTGCCTACCAGTTATTGTGAAGAAGATCATCGATAATTTCAGACAAGTAGTCATATGCCGTGTAAATCCATCTTATTAAAAACATCTGAAAACAAACGGATGTACAAAATTAAGTTCCAGTAAATTTGGACATAATCTAGATCTCTACTGAAACATGCATAGAGGTCACTGCTAATTTCCCAATTAAAGACGCTCCATGAAAAGCAAACCCTGAGAGACTCACCGAGGTGAACTCATTGTTGAGCTCTGGGAGAACGGCATCATTATTGAGGATGGAGGGATCCTTCTGCAGTCTTTCGAGTTCCTCCAGAAGCTTGTGTTTGTCTTCTTTACTGCCATTCCATCCTCCCAAAACTGGCTTATACAGAATCTTACCAGCTCTGTTACGCCTCTCCAGAATCACCACCTGCTCAATACACACAAAAGTTTCAGTGGGTTACACACTAGAGGTCCACCAATAGTGGATTTTGCCAATTTTGATAACTTAAATGGGAAAACAGGCCAATAAACAATTTGGCCATTTTATCATCCATAAAAACTTGGATACTGAATGTATATTGAATGTAAAAATTCAATGTAAAATAGTGCTTTATTACTAAAGCGTTATTACTTAATGAACAAAAATGACCCTGAATGTATTGTTATTATCTCAAGTGAAATAAATTCTAATTAAATATAAATACAAA
>NW_015774925.1:0-874 GCF_001515625.1 Sinocyclocheilus rhinocerous
AAAAAAAAAAAAAAAAAAAAAAAAAAGTAAAATATAGCAATATTGTGAAATAATACTACAATTTAAATAAAATATTTTCTGTTTGAATATATTTTAAAATGTAAAATCTTTCAGAAATCATTCGAATATGCTGATTTGTCACTAAAGAGACATTTATGTCAGTGCTATTTATCATCAACAGTTGTGCTGCTTAATATTTTGGTGAAAACCGTGATACTCTTCTTACCACAATGGTGGCTCAAGTATACTGTTTTAAAGAACCATAGCAAAAGCACTTTTGCAGAACTAATCCCAAAATATTGTGCATGGAGTATCCAAAATAACAGATGAATAAAAACCCAGACCTTTTTTTCTTGACAAACAAAACTGCAAAACATCATCTACCTTCTTTCCTTTGCGTCTCACTGATCCTCAATGTCTGAACCCAAATCACAGCTTCAAACTCATCTACTCGGCTCAGGTGTAAACTGAAGCGTTTCTGATTTCATACACTCTCCTTTTCCATCTAGTGTCTAGTTTCAGTGCCTTTCTATAACATGCAACTAATTCTTAACTTGATTCAGGTGTGCATTAAAGAGGAAGGACTACTTGGCATTACAGCTTAAATGTCCAATGATCCTTAACCATGTCTTAAGAAATATAGCGATGCAACATTTGAGGATTTCTATGGAAGAAAATGCTCAAGACACCTTTGGTTATGTGCATAAAATAGCTTTATTTTTAACAAATCAGAACCTGCATGCAGAAATCAATGATTCATTGACTTCAACATTAGATCAGTGATTTCATCTGGATGTGACCAAACAAAGCAGCAGATTTTTCTTTTTTTATCATTTTACACCATGCTAGTAATGCACAGCTCATTCACGTTCCC
>NW_015774926.1:0-869 GCF_001515625.1 Sinocyclocheilus rhinocerous
TCTTCCTCACAGGACTCATATAGGAAACAGGTGGTGATTGATGGAGAGACGTGTCTGTTGGATATCCTGGATACTGCAGGTCAGGAAGAGTACAGTGCAATGAGAGACCAATACATGAGGACTGGAGAGGGTTTTCTCTGTGTCTTTGCCATCAACAATACCAAGTCTTTTGAGGACATTCATCAGTACAGGTTAAATGAAAGAAATGTATTGCTTATTTAAATTTTTTTTTTATATATATTATTCTAAATGTGTATTTGTTTTCATTCCTTTTTTTAAAGGGAACAGATTAAGAGGGTTAAAGACTCAGATGATGTGCCCATGGTGCTTGTGGGTAATAAATGTGACTTACCAGCACGCACTGTGGACACAAGACAAGCCCAGGAACTCGCCCGCAGCTACGGTATTCCCTACATCGAAACCTCAGCCAAGACAAGACAGGTTAGAAACATTTTGACCAAACAAATTCTGTATAACATTTTATTATAAAATTCTGTCAAGTGTCAAGCTGCCGTAATTTAAAAATAAAGGTTCTTTATTGGCATCTGTGGTGAAGAACATTTTTAACATCCATGAAACCTTTCCATTGCACAAAGGTTCTTCATAGTGGAAAAAGGTTATTTAGAGTACTAAAATGTTCTTCATGCTAAGACAAAATGGTTCTTTTAAGAACTGTTTGCTGAAAGGTTCTTTGGGAAACCCAAAAATGGTTCTTGTATTGCATCACTACAAAAAAAAAAACAATTTGGAGCTTTTATTTATAAGAGTGTGGCTGCATGTGTAGCTCAGGATAAACTATCACCATGTAAGAAGAAAAGACCTAATTAGTGTGTGTGTGTGTGTGTGTGTGTGTGTGCGCGCGTTTTTGT
>NW_015774927.1:0-875 GCF_001515625.1 Sinocyclocheilus rhinocerous
CTTTGAAAGAGGCTTTTAGATTAATCATATTATCTGTTGCTTCTGAAACACGAAGCCTTCTTGACCTCCCCTTCCATAAGAATCCATTATCTTAAACTATCACCGTAATCCTGGCTTTAGGAGGGGGAGCGAGGGAAGGTAGAATCAAGCCTAATAGATAGCAAATAAGATTAATCTATGATCTAAGTGCCGATTACACTTGGACCTGCCCTTGAACACTCAGGTGTAACCTTGAGATCTGCATCCATCGCGGGCCAGCAATTGGATTGAAAGTCCCCGAAGGGCCTCACGAAGGGGGAGAGGGCCTTTGGCAGGACCTTACCCCAGAGAGATCAAAGGCCAAGCAGCTTAACCCTCACAAAACCTAAAGGTGTTAAACATCTTCAACTAATGGCAAAACACAGCTCCGTCCGAGATAAGTTCACCTCCCCCCTAATGTTTCTTCTCTCTATATTGCTATTATAGAAATAAGCATGATCACACACACACCACATAGAACTAAATATTTTGACAGCTAATAATTATAGGTACAAAAGGGGATTGACCAAACCAAACTGATCTGCTCACGCTAGAAAGCTGTCAATTCACAAGTATTTTTTAATATTCAATTGTCATTAAATATCAGTATTTAAGTATTTTCATAATTATTAATGTGAACACCAGAGCACGACTGCAGGTCAGTGGTTAAAACACAAAAAATAACTAATAAAAATAACATAACTTAACATAACTATTCTATGCCATTATTTATTAAAATATATATATTTCATACTAAGTCTACTTCAAATCAGTTAACATATTTATTAAAAAACACTTAAGACTTACTGATGTAAAATTATAATTAAACTTTATTTGGAGTATTTCTTTATTGCACA
>NW_015774928.1:0-875 GCF_001515625.1 Sinocyclocheilus rhinocerous
AAAGTGTCATTCAGGTTTGGAATGACATAAGGGTGAGTAAATGTTATTGTTTACAAAAACTAAAACTATTAAAATAATTTTCATTAATTGCAATAAAGTAATTAAATTATATTGCAAATTATAAAAACATATTAGATGAAAATTTGAAATGTTGCCTTGGCACCTAACTGAAATAAAATATATGTATTAAAATTATTAAAATGAAAATAAAAATAAACTTAAATATAAATATTGAAAAATGTGTTATGAGCTTTTTGTCATTTTTATTAATATTAGTTTTTAATTATTTCTATTCCACATTATTTTTAGTCATTTCAACTTAAACTTATTATATTTTAGTAAGCTGCCCAAGCAACATTTCTAATTTTCATTTAAGCTTATTAAAGTTTATCCATAATTTACATAACATAACTAAAACTTAAACCAAAATTAAAATTAAAACTGAAAATATAAAAATAAAAGCTAATTCAATATATGAATAAATACTACAACAGCATATAAATAATACCAAACAACACTGGAAAATGATGAAAGAATATTCATTTTTGGATCTTTAGCTGTCACTATAGCCAGATGAGACCAGCAACGGGGAGTAGTCAAAAAGAATTAGGAGGTAACTGGACCCCAGGTCACACTGTCTCCATCACTCACCTCCTCTGAGCACCAGCACGTTGACCTCGCTGCCCACGGGCAGGTCTTTGAGGATGTCCACCACCTGCGCATGGGTGAGGGTTTGTACGTTCTGCCTGTTAATTTCTTTTATCACATCCCCCTTCAGCAGACCTCGGCAACACTGCGCGTCCAGAATCATCTTCACCTTCTGGCCCAGCGGACAGTCTGCGATGGCAAAGCCGAATCCGCTCGGCCCCTTTACC
>NW_015774929.1:0-875 GCF_001515625.1 Sinocyclocheilus rhinocerous
ACGCGTCCGGATTGCTCATGCGGAAAGTATAACACAGGCTTAATAGTTTTAGTAATTTTGTGTTTTTTTTTATTTTTTATGTGGTATTTGTTTTAATGTGCGTGTATGAAGTATTTGTTAATTTTTATTTGTTTTAGTTTATTATGTTTAAGTTATTTTAGTACTTTGACTTAAACTAAAGAAAAACGGGAGATGTTGTCTTGGCAACTAGCTAAAATAAAATAAATGTACTTTTTTCAGTAATGCTTATTTTATTTAAAGCAATTTTATAATGGTTTTAGTTAACCATCATAACCCTGGTGAATGAAAATAGTGTGCACTATTATTATGATTATTACCTTTGGCGCCTTTGAGGTGTTTTTCACTGAACCGATAAGCAAGAAATTGCCAAACAATCATATACCACCTAAGCTGAAAAAATTAAGAAAATATTTGAGAACTTCAAGAATTGAATATCTGGGAATTTAACTTAAGAAATACCTTTTTTTTTTTTTTTTTAAATACCAGAACTGAATAATTTTCATGATGTTCTGTTCACCGTCTCCTCTCTCTGTAGGAGCTGAAGCACCTGGTTCTGGAGGCGGCTGATGGTTTTCTGTTCATAGTGTCGTGTGAAACCGGCCATGTGGTTTATGTGTCGGACTCTGTCACACCGGTTCTGAACCAGGCTCAGTCGGATTGGCTTGGATCATCGCTGTATGACCAGCTTCATCCAGACGACACAGAGAAACTCCGAGAGCAGCTCTCCACCAGCGAGAACAACAACGCCGGTGAGAAACGACTCTATATCTGCCAGCCTTTGTGTTGTCAGTCTTTTTCTGTTTAACTCGTCTTCCTCTGTTCTGACTGTAGGCCGGATGTTGGACATGAAAACA
>NW_015774930.1:0-875 GCF_001515625.1 Sinocyclocheilus rhinocerous
GGGAGCATTTTTTTTTTTTGGTAGAAATACATTTTAGAAGATGTTGGTTTTGCTTTGAGTGCAGGATTCAGCTAAATGTTCCAGACACATACAGATATGCACTACTATTCAGAACTTTAAGGTCAGTAAGATCTTTTATTTTTAAAGAAATTAATACTTTTATGCAGCAAGGATGTATTCAGTCGATCAAAATAAAAAAGTAAAGTGAAGTGAAAATAAAGACTTTTACACTGTTACAAAAAATTTATTTCAAATAACTGTTCCCATTTATCAAAGAAACCTGAAAAACAGCTGGCTTCACTTGTAATATCAGTAGGCCCCAGAGGTTAGTCAAGGATAGGTCTGTATACTGTGATTAGCCTGTGCTAACAGGTAAAGGTAGCATAACTTTAAGGACAATCTTGACAGCTACTGTAGGTGAGCACACAGTAAAGCTGGTTGTTAAAATGACACCATCCTGAAAAGGAAGCAAGACAACAAAGGAGTTTTTGCTGCACTGATCTATGCTGCAGTTATCTGAGCTTTATTACAAAGTCTGTTGTCCTCCAATGAAGTCATCTGAAGTGGATAACGAATACATATATTTAGTATATACTAAATGTGACATGCTACTGTAGCTGTGTTAGCAGCATAAATTAGATTTAACAGCTATGGCAGAGGGCAGGTTTTTAGCAAATAAGGACTTACATTTCCAAAATAGGCTCATTGGAACAACATCTCTACCTAAATTTTTGTTGCAAAACTCCAGAAAGTACCTATACATAAAGTTCACTGAGGTTTCTAGATGAAATGACCACAAGTGGCAGTAAAACACCAACAACTTGAAACTTGGAAAATTCCTTTTGACACAATTCATGGTTACAGGGGCAGATTAT
>NW_015774931.1:0-874 GCF_001515625.1 Sinocyclocheilus rhinocerous
TAAAAACAACAAAGCCAATCATTTCACACTTAAAACATGAAAACAAATGAGATGTAAGTGCTACAGCAGAGAGGGAATTTGGAAGATGTTGTGCAAGACAAACCTTAACAGATTACACTTCAAATGATCCACAAAGTCATTTTAAGAAGTGTAAGATGATGGACTATGTGTGTTTCAGGCACGAGCGAGTTCTGGAGTGCATCACTGAACAGGCTGAAGAGCAGGAGATTGAGAGGTTCCAGCCGCTGCTGTCCGGCATGCATAAAAACTCCATCACGCTCAAGGTAAAACACTCGCACGTGACCGAGAACACAGGCTGCTGATGTGAAGTCGTTTCCCTGATGTTATGTGTGTGTGTGTGTGTGTGAGCAGGCCGGCTGTATGCAGCTGATCAACGCTCTCATCAGTCGAGTGGAGGAGCTGGACTTCAGGATCCACCTCAGATCAGAGCTCATGAGACTGGGTCTCAGAGACCAGCTGAAGGTCCGGACACACACACTTACTAGACAAACATAGCACACCAAAAACTAATATGCAATGAATGTGACTATATTTAAAAAGTTACAAATTAATAGCAATATTATCTTTACAAAATATCACAAGAACTCTAATTTAAATATTTGCATTACTGTAGTGGTCAACAGGAGTATTTATCTAATGTTAGAATTTTTATATTGTTGCAAAAGGAAATGTGCCGAAACACTTTTGAGTCACTCAAATGGATCAATGAACTGGTTTTGTAGAATTAATCATATGACCAGCTTTATTTTAGCATCGATATAGCATTGAAGTTTATAATATTTTGAAGTAGTTTTTTTCTATTTTTCATTTTAATTTTAGTTAAAGGGATAGTTCACCCAAAAATGAAAATTCT
>NW_015774932.1:0-875 GCF_001515625.1 Sinocyclocheilus rhinocerous
AGATCTATGCTAATGCCGATCCTATAAACAGTCATGATGTCAGGACAGAAACAGAGAACTCAAACACCAAGCATAACACACATGTACTCATTCTGTTATAACTACTAACACATTTTAGTCACGTTAGTGTTTAAGGGCCTCATGATATGATCATGCCAATATGCTGTGATATAATAAAGATGTCTCCTGAGAGGAAATGTCTCTTAGTGACAGAAACCACTTATTAGTTTCACTTTCTCTAAAGTGTTTTTAGATGCACTTTGTTTCTTCCACATTCAAATGTTTTACCTCTAAAGAAATGAATAGTACTTTGAAAATATGTTACACTCACAAGATGAAAACCATTAAGTAGTCCAACATTTCAATCCAACATTTCCTCTTATTCAGCTGATAATATATTTTGTAATAATTAAAAAAAAAGTTTTAACTTCATTTATATAGTTGTGCATTGGAGCAGCACTTCTTCTGATAGGTGTTACTACAGTGAGACTTGTGGCATTGGTGTCACTTGCAGCATCAGCATCTGAGAAGTGCTTGTTCACACTACCAAAAGCAACTAGTTTTCAACCAGTGTGTTTGTTATACAACGATTGCAACTGTAATGAAGGAGCAACTATGGTGAAGAGTAACTACAGCGCATTTCATTATGATCTGCAGTACATGAGTACAAAAGATAAAGCTTACAAAAAAAACAAAAACAAACGTACGTCTTACTAGGATATCACATGTTCATGACCACAGTGGTGCCTTATAAAAGTAAAAGCTCAAAGCAGAAGTTCACTTTCAGTCAGTCACGCTCGACGTTACGTCAGTGACTGACGAATTGGGATCTCACTAGAGAGACCAATCACCTTCGAGTGTTAACAAAACAAGCC
>NW_015774933.1:0-875 GCF_001515625.1 Sinocyclocheilus rhinocerous
GGTTATACAAATGGCAATCAATACACCAAAAAAACATGGTTACTATACATTTACTACAGTAAAACCATGGTTAATTTTCGTAAGGGACAGAAGCTGAAATCATCAAAACAATTCCCATAAATTGTTTTTGGTTAGCAAGCTAACAGCTTAACATTAAAGACAAGTTAACAGCTTAGCCTACATATTGCTGTCATATTATATTACAGAGGCTGGTAATTTCCCATTTATTTGTTTCCAGTTAGCCTGCAGTTAGCAAACAGGTTAATAAACTCTTTTTTGATTAGCTTGAACAAGATATCATGATAATGCACATGTTTTTGACCAGACACTTAAAAAGGGTGATATTCTAATAAGGACAGGATCTTGCATGACACCGGGAGTTTTTGAGATGAGAACCATAAGCACATATCGTAGCATAGCTAAAGATAAGATACAGCCTGGTGAACTCAGTGAATCCCTTTTTGAAGCCTCATTATAGCAAAGCTAAACATGATTTTGTGTATTCCGAGTGATTGTTCCTTTTTGAATATCTGATGAAACTTACATCAGAACTTCATTTGTTTCACTGCTCTTGTCTGGGTGCAATGTCTGTCTGTTTACAAGCTCAAAGACATTCATGTCATTGCTGATAACGACAAGCAAGAATATTTTGTGCATGACTGCCTGATTACCTGATTTGCACAATTTTATTCATCAAATTATTCATTAAAATGATGCAGGCTGCATTTATGATATTCAGCCTCATTGAATTTGCCCCAGAGTCTTTGCCTCAGAGGCTCACACACACACACACACACAAGCACAATTTTTAGAGGTTATGTATGGATTACATCAGACACTTACTCAATTTCTGAATCAAATGCTTTGCTCACTGA
>NW_015774934.1:0-875 GCF_001515625.1 Sinocyclocheilus rhinocerous
AGTCTAGTTTCACTAAATGGTCTTTTTGGACTTGGGAGAATGTTACCTCATGACACGACCACTTTAAATTAGTAGAGTATCCATATTGAAATTAGTTTGCACTTACCTTGGTAGTGGTAACTCATACTCCTTTTGTTCAGTAGCCATGTACAGTTCTTGCAGTGATGTTTCTTCATCATCACTGTCACCTAGAGCACTATCTGAGCTCTCGTTCCTCCGAATATCAGTCAAAAGCCTTTGATGTAACTTTCTGTCCAATCCCCGTCCACACCCCGCCCTACTAAGACCCCCGGCTTGTCCTTCATTCTCCGTCTCCCTGGGACTGCCAATGTGAAACTGCACCCGATGCAAAAGAGGACTCTGATTGGCCAAAATGTGCTCTAATCCACCCCCAACAGAGTCACTGTCTTCTCCAAAACATTCCTGTCCCATTTCTGTACATTCAGGCCTGACAGTGGATGATTCCAGACTGGAGGATGGATTGGTTGATTTTGTATCCGTCAAAAGTGTGTCATTATTTTGTTCTACAAAGGTGCCTGGAACAGATTCAGGGTTCAGTGCTTTTTCAATAACACAAGCAGTGGGCTTTAATGGGTCTGGTTTAGGGGGAAATGTTTTTTCAGGGGTGGGATCAGTGGTTTGAGAGCTGCAGGGATTGGTTGGATTGTCCGGATTCTCCATCTGTCCTTGTGGCTGCACATGCTCCTGCAGGTCTGAGCATCGAATGAAGTAGGACAGAATATACAAGACTCGCTGTACCAGTTCCCTCCGGCGTCCCACAACCACCGTTCGACACACTCTCACTGGAGAGCCCAAAGCACCATACAGATCACCTAAACAACACACAACAAACAAAATAATACAGTAATAAACCT
>NW_015774935.1:0-875 GCF_001515625.1 Sinocyclocheilus rhinocerous
CAGACCTGCTCCACTTTCACTCAGTTAACTGTAGTAGTAAACACTACACAGCAGGCATTTGTGTGTGTATTATAACACGCAATCAATTTTTTAAATGGTTCAAGTCAATGGAGAACATCTGGAGTCCTTGGCGCCCTTGAATTCAGCACTATATGTTTGAGCCAGAAACTGATTCCGAAGAGGAGGAGGACAGGGTCGTCTACAAGCTGATGTATCAGAATGGTAATGTAGATATCGCTCTCTATAACGTCAGGCTCATAACTGTAAGTGGTATCATTAGCGTTTGGCTTGACTATGTTATCAAACATGAAATGATAGAGATATGAAAAGCCCTATCCCGCAAGTTGACGGGACGTTTCAAAATGCATTATTGAGACTCTTTGGTTCACTGCAGTTTTAAGGAGAAAATGCTCAGCAGGGGTGTTAACTTGTGAATTTGAACATGGTTTGTATGTAATCATTAAAACATCAGACAGACATGTAAACAATGTTGAAAACTTTATTTTCACCACAGGTCTAGATTTTCAGTTATACTGTAAGGAACAGCATTTTTATCTATACTCAATTATGATAGAGTGGAGGCAGGGACTAATTTGCATATTCATACTGTAGTTCTACGCATACTAAATGAGTTAAGGCTGTAGAGCGATTTCCAGCAATTTACTGACAAATTGCTCTGTTCCTCTTTTGTACGTCGTTTTGAATAAAAGCGAAATACATGTAAATGTTTTAAAATTCTATCGTAGCTCAACAATGCTACAAAATATAGTAAGACAAAATGAATCCCTTACTTTCCATTGAGAGCAGTGACTCCGACGGTGCTGCGTGGGGTGGACATACTGGCCACATAATTCCACTGCCTCGCCTGGGGGTCC
>NW_015774936.1:0-875 GCF_001515625.1 Sinocyclocheilus rhinocerous
TCATTTAAGAAGCAGGAGTAAATATTTTGACTGAAATGAATAATAAAATTGCAAAATTCAAAAAGCTTTCATTTAAGAAGCAGGAGTAAACATTTTGACAGAAATGAATAATAAAATTGCAAAAGTCAATCACATAGAAGTGTAAAGGAAAAATTATAATTTGGTGCTGAGATATTCAGCTGTTGTGTATCAGAAGGAAACAGGCGCTGCATGTTAATGTAGTCCATCCTCCACTAAGATGTCGGTTCAGCTCAGCTTGGCAGCACCCTACATGGCTCAGCCTTCCTTAAAGCAACGCCTCATCATCCTTCAAACAGCGCCAGTGATTCAGAGAGACCTCTGGAGTCTTCTGGGTCTTTCCTTCCTCGCTGTCCTATGCTATATCTTTCTGCATGCACTAATCCCTCCCTCTGATCCAGAACAGGGTGGCTAAACACTGCGGCTCATGTGGCCGGGCGCCGAGACCCAGTGACACAGGACTGAAGTGGCTGAGGAAGATGTCACAGTGACTCACTGATGAAGTTCTCCCAGAGTTCTCTTGTCAAACTCCCTCTCCTCATACACACTTCAGGCTATTCTTTAGAGCATGTATGACTCCTACTGTCTATGCTGGCAATGTGAACACACAATACAGAAAAACAACTGGTGAGCCAGAATCAAAAATCTTTTATAACGGTCGGCCGGACATATAGCCTACATTGCTATCTGACAAAAAAAGACAATAAAATTGAGGCTGCAATGCCAGCAAGTAATTGCAAAGGCCTGTAGAACAAGTCTAAATAAATCAACATGCATTTATCAGTGTCTGGAGGTTTGTCTCAGGGGAGTTGTGAGTAAGATATCATCCTCGCTTTCTGTCGAGAAGGCAAGGACGA
>NW_015774937.1:0-875 GCF_001515625.1 Sinocyclocheilus rhinocerous
CAATACCAGCATAATGAGACTAAACTAGATGAGACTAAATCAAACTGAAGTAAGAGTCTCTTACTTCAGATCACACTGACTGTGTTGCAAACTCAAGTATGCTGCCTACATAGACACTATTTTTAAGCTTCATAAGCGTGTTACTGGTGCAAAGGCTGTTCTAAACATATATAGCATATACATATAGGAAAACATACTGCCTTCTAAGATACCACAAAAATCTAATGCACTATACCATAGTTTTCTTACTGGAGAAGGAAATATTTATTCAATGCGGAATGTTTAAAATTTTTATGTAATTAAATTTTTAATTAATTACAAGGTAAAGATAAATATTTATTTATTCATTTATAAAAGAAATTACATTGAAACAAATGAAAGGAAACAATTAAAAAAGAAAAAAAATATGTAAATTTTTTTTTAACGGTATTTTTTTATTTAATTTAATTTAATTACATTTTTTTATAAAAATAAAATAAAACGTGAAGGAAAAATGTCAAAAAATATTTTATTTTATTTTTAAATGTAATATATTTATATAATAAAACCCAGGTAGGAAGAATGAATGAATGCAAAAGTCCTTAGTAGGCAGCTCAGTATAGTACGTCCTAGGGGCGATTCTAGGATTTTCATTTTAGGGGGATTATACCAGTGAGGGTATAATAATAATAAAAGCCTAATAATATATATATATATATAAAAAAATGTTTGATTAATAGGGGTCGTACACTAAACTTATTGCAGTATTCCACTGTATTGCATAGGTATAACATTTGAGTACTGAATAAGCCAAATTCATGTCTTCATGATCTCACACACACAACCTGTTGTTACTGTACAAACACAAAATTTTACTGTTTGCATTTCTAGTACAA
>NW_015774938.1:0-875 GCF_001515625.1 Sinocyclocheilus rhinocerous
GTGTGTGTGTGTGTGTGTGTCCAAGCGCTGAGATGAAATTGAGACACACTTACACAACACTGCGGTGATTCAAGACCAAACTACTCAATTACACACAATTCACACAACAACCACATTATTACACAACACTGTAGTATACAGCAAAACATTTTTAATCTTATAAAAAATCTTTAAAAAATAAATGCTACAAAATCATTTTTCTGTGATTTGTCTGATAACAATTGTGATTGCGACACATAAAAAAAATCCCCAGGTTTGCTGCGATTTTGTGTTGGGCTGCACAATTTAGCCGAAATTTTTTGATTATATATTAATATGACTATTATTAATATTATTATTTCTATTACTACTACTAAATAAATACACAAAATAAATTATAACTGTAAAGCAGCTGAGTATTTAATAATAACAATAATAATAATAATACATTTATTTTACAGTAGAATTCTAAAATTTCAATACTAATAATTAAATCTCATTCTCTCATCATAAAATGTAATATTTCTATGATTTTGGAAAAACAACAATTGCAATGACAAAAAATTCCCCAGGGTTGATTGCCTTTGTTTGTAGAGCTGCACAATTTATATATATTTGACTATTAATTATTACTACTGGTACTACATCTACTAAACAAGTAAAAGTACCATAAAACAATAACAATTTAGTATTTAATCATCATCATCATAATCATTTATTTAATTTTATTTTACAATACAGCTGTAAAATTTCAATACTAATATTTATTATTCATTCAATTAAATCACAGCAAAATGATATTTATTAGTGATTTTTCTGATTGCTGAGCTTGTTTGTAGGGCTGCACAATTTGGCCAAACAAATTGTGATTATATATCAATATGACTATATTATTA
>NW_015774939.1:0-874 GCF_001515625.1 Sinocyclocheilus rhinocerous
CACTCTCACACACACACACACACACACAGACACACACCTGTGATTTCAAAACTGAGGTTTTTGCATCATTACTGGTGTCACATGATTCTTCAGAAATTGACAGTATATAATATATATTTACATATAATATAAATATATACAAGTAAATATTTGTTAAATATATACATGCATATATGCATATATAAATATACACAGTACACACACATATTATGTAACCACAAACCTTTGTTTTGGATGCGATTAATCAATTTGACAGCCCTAATATACAGTATATATAATAAATATATAATATATAAATGACAAATTAGGGAAAAACAATACATTTTGAATAATCAGTGTGTGTTCATTAGCAATCAAACCCATGATTAGTGTGAAAAATCCCTGCTCATTAATGAAGTTTCTTCCTTCAGTGCATCAAGAAGAGAAGCAAAGGGGATCAAGACTCCCTGTATCAGGTGAGAATCAGATCAGACGTGATCAATGAACCAATAATCACCATATTAGAGATGTTAACGAGCGTATGATGTCCTCCAGCCCATTGACAAGAGAGGCCAGTCGGCGTATGACGTCCTGCGCGGGGCTGAGGAGGGTCCAGCCAGAGGGGTTAGTGACCACTGATCACATGACACAGGTCACATGACACAGCCGCTGATCTGCATGTGTGTGTTTCACAGGGCCGCAAGCGAGGAGACGACACTTACACGGTAAGAGCCTCTTCATCACAGGAAGGAAGTTCATTAGCAGCGCTGAGAAGAAGAATCCAGCTGAAGAAACCACAGAAACAGCATCAGATCAGATCAGATCTGACAGAAACCTTACTCACACTGCCGCTTCAGAATGAAGGCTCTTCATTTACACACACACACACTCACAC
>NW_015774940.1:0-875 GCF_001515625.1 Sinocyclocheilus rhinocerous
CACAGGAGAACATTTGTTGAGATACTTTGAGACCAATAGTGCATTGCACTATATAGTTAACAGTCCATTACCTGGTAACATGGTAGTCTAAAATAATAATTATAATAATAATAAAAAGTCTGCGTATATGTTTTTTTGTTGAGAATCATATTTGATACACCAGACTTTTATGGTTCATATAGTATGATAAAGGAGAATACTTAAAACACCTCACATTTATGCAGAGGCCCAGACTGTGCAAAAATATGCAATTTGGTGCAGTTGCTGATCTTTATATTGTCAAAATGTAAGATGATCTTTATAACAGTATAGCAGACTACTTACATAAAATACATATAAATATCAGTTGTCACTCTATATTTCCCAATAATATGTTTTAGTAAGATGATATTTAAATGCTTAGTTTATGATCCAAGCTCTGGAAGGCAAAACATGTAATGCAGTAAAACATTCCTCAAAAGCCCGATGTATCATCTTAATACTCACATTTTTACATGATTTGTGTAAAAAATGATATATGGATAGTCAAGTAAACCTAAGTTGTTTCAGTCCAGCAAGTGTTCATCTTGAAACATTACTAACAATATAAAAGTTATTCTTTCGCTTAATTTATGAAAATCATAAAAAAATATTCGAAGGGGGACGTTTTGACAAGACAATAATATGTGCTTTATAAGTACTAATAAGCAGGCAATATGCTAGTAATATGCATGCTAATAAGTTAATAATGAATAGTGTTCCCTAATCTAAAGTGTTACTGACATTTTTAGTTATGCTAATAGGCATAGGCTTTTACTTGCTAAAACAGTATGAACTCTCAATCAGAAGGCAAGTAGTAGATTGTGTACAACAGGTTTTTCAGCAAAGTTTTGATC
>NW_015774941.1:0-875 GCF_001515625.1 Sinocyclocheilus rhinocerous
CTAGTCTGTTGGCGTTTGTCGGCGCGGTGTGAATTGGCCTTAACACCAAACAAGACATTTTGAAAAATGACCTTCTTCAAGTTTTCTTAGGCCATACATTAGGTCTGTGTGAGGAAAAAAACTGCTAACCTGTGACCATATAATTGAGTCAGATCGAGAGCCAAATCATGAGCAAATCATTCAGACTGCTTTGTTCTTTTGAGAATCACCTACACACTCATTCACTATTCCCCAGTATAGCCCATTTGAAAAGAAGTTAATGCAAACGAGTGAGCGAATTTTGACACTAAGTGCACAGAAAGGGCTGCCGCTTTTACGTAGTTTATGCGATAATCATTTGACATTTAGCTAACTGCCAATCTCCAGTAGCAACAAGATATATGTATCTTGAAATATGTAGCTAGCTTGTATAAACCTGAATTAAACTATCAATTAAAAAGAAACATACCTCTATGATTATGCTTGGGAAGCCATCTTCTGCGGGAATTAATTTTGTGTGATGCTCGTAGTGCATTATAGGTATTCTCTGGCATTGAGTGTACATCAGTTATACTCTCATTATTGCAGTGCATTATGGGGCTGAATGAGGGCTCTCAATAATGTCCACAATAGCTACAAAATGGCTGTCTTCTCAAACAGCCCTTTACTGTGGTGGAGTGACCAAATTTTTAAATCGACTTCAAAAAGACAATCAGCAGATTGCAAAAGTGGAATCATTTAAAAAAAAATGAAAGTATGGAAAAGTCATAGAAGTTTAAATTTATTGTAAAGAAAAACTGTAAAGTACTGATTTTCAGTGAATAACATCTTAATTAATTAATTAATTAATTAATCAATTAATTCCCTGACATTTGTGCACACTTGCATGTATTTAA
>NW_015774942.1:0-875 GCF_001515625.1 Sinocyclocheilus rhinocerous
TACCACTGTGAGAAGTGCAACAAAAAGGTGAGACGTGTTCCCTAAATCCGGTCTGATTGAAGCTGTGCAGACTGGTGAGCTTTGCTCTGGTTTGCCGTCAGGTGGACACGGTGAAGCGTCTCCTCATCAAGAAGCTCCCGCCGGTGTTAGCCATCCAGCTGAAGCGCTTCGATTACGACTGGGAGCGCGAGTGTGCGATTAAGTTCAACGATTACTTCGAGTTCCCTCGTGAGCTGGACATGGAGCCCTACACGGTGGCAGGCGTGGCGAAGCTGGAGGGTGACGAGGTTCCGCCGGAGAGCCAGGTCATCGCTGAGAACTCTGATCCGAACAGCAGCTCCCGCTATCGGCTCGTGGGTGTGCTGGTGCACTCGGGGCAGGCCAGCGGCGGACACTACTACTCTTATATCATGCAGCGGCACTGTAATGGCAGCGACGGACTGAAGGACCGCTGGTACAAGTTTGACGACGGCGACGTGACGGAGTGTAAGATGGACGATGACGAGGAGATGAAGAACCAGTGCTTCGGTGGAGAGTACATGGGCGAGGTGTTCGACCACATGATGAAGCGCATGTCGTACCGGCGGCAGAAGCGCTGGTGGAACGCCTACATTCTGTTCTACGAGCGCATGGACGCAGCAGGGGGCGACGGAGAGCTGCTGAAGTACATCTCCGAGCTGACGCTCGCGCCCCGGACGAACCAGCCTAAAATGCCCTTGGCCATCGAGGCCAGCGTTCGCAAACAGAACGTGCAGTTCATGCACAGCCGCATGCAGTACAGCCTCGAGTACTTTCAGTTCGTTAAGAAACTGCTGACCTGCAACAGCGTCTACCTGAACCCTCCTCCAGGTGAGTGGTGTTTTCAAGATGCATTA
>NW_015774943.1:0-875 GCF_001515625.1 Sinocyclocheilus rhinocerous
TCCGCAGTAATCCTTTGCAACTGTGCATTTCAAATCTTTCATGTCTTTATAAAGCTTCTGAGAATGATTTCAATGTCACCTCGAAGTTATCAACTGAAGAATATTACATCAAAGATGTAATATTCAGTAAGGTGATTTGTAACTGCACTGCTACTGTGGCTTTGATGGCAAAGACGGTACATCTAAACCCCCGGCCCTGCATTTACGCTGATCTCAGGTTCAAGAATGCCAATTCAGTCTTCTGAAAATGTGAAAATACTTCTAGAATGAATATACTATATATCTGTAATTTAATTCTATAATACTTCACTAATGAAAGGAATTTCTTTTGACATTTGTAACTGCTGTGAAACCAGAAGATTCACATCAAATTAATGGTTAATTTTACAGGTCAAATGAGCCATTACAACTTTAATATGATATTGGGTTTACCCTCCACACACACTCAAACAGTATCTGTGCTTATTCTGTGTGTGTCCTATTCTCGGATTAAACCCACTAGCTAATTTGCTGATTCTTTGCAATGCCTGAATAATCCAACCCTAATCCTCGCAGGCTCGATTAAACAGTCAAATCTGGAGCTCAGGATCTTTCTGCCTTTTTAATAGACACCTCACTTCAATACTATCTGATCCAGACACTGCTGGTGTTTCCTCACAGCCTCTGCCCAATGTATTACTGTTTATCCTAGAAAGTTTTCCTTCCATTGCCCACTGATCCTTGAGAATATTGGTCCCCAAAAGACTGTCAGCATTTAGTTTTCATTCTATACGAAAACTCTTACCTATAATTAACATAATTAAAATTCATAATGCATTCTGTAATTACCATCTGACTATTGCGTAATTTAAAATAGATAGCTCCAGTCCTACACA
>NW_015774944.1:0-875 GCF_001515625.1 Sinocyclocheilus rhinocerous
ACTACATGGATCATGCAACACTTCATCACTTCATCTAAAAAGAAAGAACACACACGAGTGCTTAGACCACGGCTGAAACATAGTCTGTGAGGAGATCTAAGGGACATTAGAGGTCCATTTCATAAGCTATTTACTTGAAATTACTTTCTCAGATGGCAACCAATGAAATTGCAGCAAAATCACTTGTTTTGATTTGATTTTTGATTTCATCCTATAAAGAATGTCATCCATAATGGTTCAATTCCATGAGTTATGATGGATTGCTTTTATACCAAAATTGTGCAGGTCAACCAACCTATACATAAATAAATAAGTAAACAAATAAATAAATAAATGTTATTTAAAAAACGACTTTATTTCAGCTAGTTGCCAAGGCAGCATTTCTCATTTTCACTTGATGCAATGCAATAAACTAAAACTGAAAAGAAGATGAATAAAAACTATATAGACATAAAAAACTAAAAGTAATAAAAATGACAAAAACAACAAAATTACTTAAAAACTTGTACAAAAATTAAAATGAAAACAGAAAAGATAAAAATAAAAACTAATTAATAAAACTACAACATTATCTCAATGAAACACAAAAAATACACTGATTGCAAATCAGTTGTTTTTAATGCCCCCAGTATTACTATTTATAAGTCAACTTTGACTTAACTACAATTTCAGTTATAATTCAGATTGCACATATCTGTGCAAATTTTGTCTGGTAAAAATCCCAGGCCCACATTATCCATAATTCACTTTTTATTAGTCATGAAATAGTGGTGTGTGGTGGACTTCTGAAATGAGAAAACAAGTCCCTTCTCTGTCTTTTGGGTTTATAGTCTACCGTATTGGCCCGAATATAAGACGACCCTGATTATAAGACG
>NW_015774945.1:0-875 GCF_001515625.1 Sinocyclocheilus rhinocerous
CGCCTTCTTTTACTCATTTTGTCTTTATTTATGAAACTGATAACGGCTATTTCAGTGAGTGAAAGGCGTTGCCTACAATGTTAAAACATAAGCGGCAAGAAACTGACAGCGCAAAAATACATGCATTACATAGCGGGTAAAATTTACCCCGTGGCGGTTCTAGTGTTAAGTTTATAGTGAGATATAATTTCATGTCCCAGAGGGTTAGTGAAAACAGAGGTTGGGGTCATTTGTATGGTCTTAAATATGAGAACTAATTCAAAGAAGACAACCCAAGTTTGTGTTTGTGTGGGCTGTTGTTCCTTCAAGCTATGCACGTTTCCTTATAGTTAAGCTATAATGTCTTTTGTATGGATTTTCACCTTCACCCACTGAGCTACACTGTGTGAGGGCATGTGGTGACATTTGCAAGAGAAAATTAGTATAATATTGCTTGAATATGTTTAAAATTGATGCTAGGAGTATGACAGTGAGTGTTGCTCAGACTAGATGTTAGCGCCTTTGGCTCAGCTCCACCAACACATTCCCATTATTTACATCTTTAGCATTGCTAATGCTCCTAGCTCCTATTCCCTCAAGTACCTGACTATCTCTGAGGTCTTTGCTCAGGGCAAAAAAGACAAGAGCTTGTCTTTCATTGTTACACCAGGACGACTTCTCCTCCAGCTCTGTTTTTCCTCCTTGTATTCTCCCACAGTAAGCTGTTTTCCTCTCTAAAAAAGTGCTGTTAGCATTTTCAAGATGAGTTTCTTTTTTTTAGTCTGTTGGTTTATTGACTAAAAAACAACCTACCTTAGAAGGATTTTATATTTGATAAGACCTAATGTATGCTAGGGTTGCAAAAAGGTGGAAAATTTCCAGTAAATTTAGGAAAC
>NW_015774946.1:0-875 GCF_001515625.1 Sinocyclocheilus rhinocerous
GAACAAACAAATGTTATTCTAGATGTATACAGTCAAAACACACCCCAACTAATGGCTCCCGAAAATGCATTGGTTTTACCCAGGAAACAATAAACACAAAATTATTTGCTAAATTAAAACTTAATCCACATATTGCACACGGAAATCGACTGCTGTGCGCTTCAGAGGTTGTTTAGATAAATCTTTGAAGACTGCGATGACGGTTATAATTCAGGGTCATAAGAATGACTGCTTTGTGACAACGTTGAGAAGAGAGCTGGCAAAAAAGTGCATGGCTCAGCATATTATATGGTGCCATTAAAATTCAATTTACAGCCGGTTTCAGACATTGCCTGTACTTTCAAGCAATATGAAGGCAGCTCACCTTCCAAGTTGAAGATGTGGCAGACATTGCAAATTGACATGGCATTTCAGTGCTGTGGAGCTATTTATTAACCTTATCACTGCTTGAACTTTCTTAACAATGCCCTTCCTGTGTGGAGACCTGGTCAGCATTGTCAGCTGCTGAAATTAAAGTGAAATTCTTAGAAAATAGCTTGGCTGCATCTTCAAATTCAAAAGTATGCATGTCTCTAAGAAAGGGTGAGATGTGCCATTGACAGGCAAACCTGCCAGGACTAGTCAAGTACGTCTTTGCAGCAGCAATAATAGATCAGGAAATGCAGCGTGCTGAAAAGATGAAATACATTTATTAATTATTATTACCTGAATGTTCAAGATGTTCTTGACTGGTTAGGGATTTTAGGGCTTTTTCTCTGGTGGGTTTTTTCACTCTGGTATTTTGGCTAGAAGTGACGTTTTAAAGTTTAAAAGCCTTGATGAATTTGTTTGTAAAGGTGGAGAAAAAAAAAAAAAAGCTTGCCTGGAAATACTTC
>NW_015774947.1:0-876 GCF_001515625.1 Sinocyclocheilus rhinocerous
AAAATAAATGTTCCAAAAGAGGGTTTTTGCAGCGATGCAATCGAAGAACCATTTTTTTTGGTTCCTCAAAGAACCTTTCAATGATCAGTTCCTAAAAGAACCATTTTTTTCTTAATATATAAAACATTTTAATCATCTAAAGAACCTATTTCCACTATAAAGAACCTTTTACGCAAGAGAAATGTTCCACTTATGTTAAAAGCTCTTCATGGAACCGTAGATGCCAATAAAGAGCCTTTATTTTTAAGAAAAAGTGGTTCTTTTAAGAACTGTTCAGTGAAAGGTAGTTCACTTAGTTCTTCGATGGCATAGCTGCAAAAAATCAAAAAAAGCTCCATTTGGGTTTCCTCAAATCACCCTTTGGAGAACATCCAGAGGTGCTTCTGAAGGTGCCTCAACGTCCTATAATTCGCTGAAGGAACTTTAATACATCAGTTCCATTATAATGAACTTAAGGGATCCATTTTGTAAGTTCCTGCCATTTTTGACAGGGTTACTCTGAGTGTGGAGAGCTGAGGAACCCCAAATGATGCCTCGATAGATTTTCATCTTTGCATGCAAATGCAGCGCGAGAGAGCCGGGGGAGGTGGGGTTGCGTGAGGCTGAGGGAAGGTAAAAGCATGTCCTCCTCAGCACAGCTTTTCATTGTCGTCTAGGCTTTGTGCTTCTGCTTTCTCTCATCAGCCGCTCTCTATCTGTGCGTCTTCACCCAGCGATGCGACACAACGCGGCGCTCAGCATCATCATCGCACCCACAGCTCGCATGCAGATGTCAAAACGTGGCTTTTCTTACCTTGCCGTTGTGAGATGAGGAATTTAGGAGCCTGTCCTGCTGGGAAGAGGCTTTGTGGTGCTGTATGAACACACACACACACA
>NW_015774948.1:0-875 GCF_001515625.1 Sinocyclocheilus rhinocerous
ATTGGTTGCTTTACCTGTCAGTCATATGGCCTCTTGGGCGGGCCTAGACCATTCAAAGCGGCCGAGGTTCCCAGACCTTCTCATCTAAACTACATGTTCAAAACCAATGAATTAATTTTGCAGTCTAACCAATACAGTTTTACCATATACAGTATGAACAGTAGAAAGTGTTTTGTGAGCATTAGCAGTTTGTCAGCATACAGCAGGATAGACTGCATGGGAGAGAAACCAATCAATGACTTTATGTAGAGGCTCATCAGAGAGGTCAAAGAGGCGGGTCTGGAGCCTCTGAAAGAAGTGGGGTGGAAGAGGGCAGCGACTGTTGTATCAGTCAGGAAAAAGGTCAACTCTCAGTTTAGTTGTGCTATAAGAATATGTTATAAAATGAAACATGTGACAGTAAGAATGAACAATATACACTTTTTTTGAGTCCATGTACAGTACATCTTGTAAAAAAGTGAAAACAGTGAGACACTGTACACGTGCTACATTAAACGGGATGTTAAATGTATATTACATTTAAGATCTGACAATCTGCTACTCCATCCCTCTATACCACACTAGAGGGGGAGGGAGTTTAATGCCAGCTTTCTGTAACCAGGCAACAACAGCACTTCCTGCACAGTAAAATCACCATAATTAGCATAAAATATTATTGACAAGTGACTGATGTTGTGCCTTTGTGTGTCAGAACCTGAAAAATAAAAAAATAAAAATAAAAATCACTTTTCAAGTGCAGGAGAAATACTCGGGTGCTTTTAGTTTCTTGCTTCTCCATTTATTGAGTGATTCACTATGATGCACCTTAAATATAAAACTCCAACAGTAAAGTGCTTTAAAGGGGTCATATGATGCTGCTAAAAAGAACAGTATTT
>NW_015774949.1:0-876 GCF_001515625.1 Sinocyclocheilus rhinocerous
TACATATATGTGTATGTACAACCACACACACATACATATATATATCTATATATACAGTGGTGCGAAAAAGCGAATGTAGAATATTTTTTACGCGTAGCCCACGTTTTTATAAATTCTGTCTCCAAACTGCATGTGTTTGACTTCGCCGACAGGCACATTCAATGACGCAATAATGAAATTGGTAATTTTAGCTGTTATATAAACCAAAGAGGGCGTGAGCAAAACGACTAGCCAGCTTCCACGTAACGTAGCTTAATGGTCTGAACGCTGTAACGGCACCACCACAATTAACGTTATACACATTTCATGCAATTAACGATTAATTCAGCACGTATTTTAAAAATAGAAATAACATACTCCATTGGACTTATAGATGTTGAACTGAAGTGTCCAGATGACTTGTAAAGTTCGTTCACCTGCTGTAAGCAGTCGGGCCCCTTACGAGTCAATATTTTACGCTTTTTATAACGTATATGGGTAATAAAAAGTCAGAATGTCATTTTTGTTCTTAAATAAGATATCTGCACAAGTATTGCCTTAAAATGACAGCTAACGTTACCATGCACACCGAGTCGGTGCATGTCATGCTAAAACATAACAGTGGCTGTGCAAAAGAGCTGCGTAGTTACGCGCCACCATATCTTTACCCTTCACAATTACACCAAACTTCCCAACGTACGCCTGTTTATAACTAAAACAAAAGGCACGAACCTCCATCTGTTAACTCCCACGTTGGCCGAGCCTGCAAACCACGGGTCCAAAATATAAACACACCGTACAGTATCCGCGCCATTGAGAGCTTCCTGCAAAGCCGGATTATCATGAAGCCGCAGCCCTTTGCGAAACCAATGCACGGAATTCACCACCATAGTTGCA
>NW_015774950.1:0-876 GCF_001515625.1 Sinocyclocheilus rhinocerous
TGGAGTGTTGACAGGCCTTTAGTTCCCACAGCAGCTTCGAGTGGACTGTGCATCTGGGTCCTGAAGGTTTACCCCCCTGTGTCGGGCAGCATGCGTGGGGTTTTGGGAGTCTGTTTTTGGCATCTTTTTTGCTATTGATAAAAAAAAGACATCTTCAATCATGTAGTCTGTTTAAACCCTGTCCTTTTCTTACATTCGACTGCAAGCTTGTGTTCAGATCTGCCTCCAATCAACAACTGACTAAAAGAAACATGTTTGCTTTTTTTGATAGTCTGTTTCACTCGGATTTCAGGGGAATTTTAATTCTGCCTGTAAACAAAAGTCTAACAGTTTTCTAAAGCCTAAGGTTTACAATAACCAGGTGCAGAAGAGAATACACTAGTAAGAAGACAGCTTTAACGCTCACCAATGGCCAGGAACAACTCGTTTACATTCATTGCAGTCTTGGCAGATGTTTCCATGAAAAGTAAGCCCGTGTCTTCAGCATATGTCTGGGCTTCCTGTACAGAAATGTAAAATTAATATCTGGGTTACGGCACACAAGACATTAGAGAAATAGTCAACAGTTTTGGCTGCAAAATGTAATTTTTTAAATATAAAATGTACCACCATTAACACAACTATATACACAAATATATGCTTTTATACAGCAAAGATGCATTAAATTGATAAAACAGTGACAGTAAAGACATTTTTTAATGCTACAAAGGATTTCGATTTCACATAAATACTCTCTGTTCTTCTGAACTTCCTATTCATCAAAAAATCCTGAAAATCACGGTTTCCACAAAACATTGATAATAATAAGAGATTTTTCCTAAGCACAAAATAAGCATATCAGAATGATTTCTGAAGGATTATGTGACACTGAAGACT
>NW_015774951.1:0-876 GCF_001515625.1 Sinocyclocheilus rhinocerous
ATTTTCACACTTTTTTTTTTACTGAATATTTAATGAATGGTTTTATAATTCAGTTTCATGTACATACTGATTCACTAAAATGAATCAGATTTCCCAACTCTACACATACGAGAGGACAGTTTAGCAGAATGTGCTTGATTATTTCCTCATCTGTAAAGCTGTCAATTAGCTTGTTACCTTAAAAGCTACACTATTTTTAAAGCACCAGTTCTACTGTCACTGAAAAATGTAGTTAGAAGTTACACTGGTTATGCACTTCTTATCAAGACTTGATTACTGTCACAAAATATATATCATGACAGATATCTGAACTTTTTTCATTGAACATCCAGTTCTTCATGACTACTGTAAGAAACCATATGTACTGTCATCTTCACTTTTACAGTATTGACTCGCAAATGTAGAAAGAATGATATGGGACACTTCTTCCATTAACATCTGGAAAGATCCTAACCACTTTGTTCCTTTCTAACACAAGGAAAAGACTGGTAGCCTATAGTGAGCTATTTTCTGATTTACCGGAGGCATGTTCCATCTAATTTTACAGCTGATGCAAACATAGGAAGCTACTAGGAGCAAAAAAGGTCCAGCCAACTGGCAGAGGGCAGAGTTTGATCTTATGGCACCTCTTTCCTTGAAAAAGCTGTCAAACATCCTGCTAAACAATATTTCACTGATTTGTGAATTCAAATAATGCAAGTTTTGTTCATGTAGCAAACTAAGTACTAGCATTTAACATGTTTAGCATTTAAAAACAGCAAAATTCACAATGGTTAAGATGTAGAAAAATTGTGTATCTGTACTAGGCCTATTTTTTAGATCAGTCAGACGATTTTACTGAAAACTAAATGTATTTATTAATGTACTATATCACAA
>NW_015774952.1:0-876 GCF_001515625.1 Sinocyclocheilus rhinocerous
ACAATACCTGAACAGTATTGGTATTGGTGTTCTCAAGTTTTCTCTCTTTCTCTGTCTTTTGCTCTCGTGTTCTTTTTTCCCAAGGGTTCGCGCATATGGTGAAGTCTCCGCAAGGTATGCTCAGTTCTCTCAGTGTACATTTTCCAATGTGTTTACATTGTTGTTGTGACTGCTCTTGCACGCGCATGCGGCTCCCTGCACAGAATCCTGCTTTATGATTGGCTCTGCCCTCGTGACATTGCATGATTATTGTCCTCTTGCTGAATTATGTAATTTCTTTCTCTGATACTGCGGTGAACTGTCAGGTCTGTTTTCTCAAGGTTGACTCTCCCCGTGATGTTATAGCGAGTTACATTCTCTCTCATGGCACTGCTGCAGTGCCAACTGACCCATAATGAATGATCACCAATCTGCCCTCCATATTACTTAGATATCATTCATAGACTGGAAGAATTACTATGCGGTTATAAATAATATATCCCTGAGCTAAACAGAACAGCTCTTCTCTGAATGAGTGATGCTGAAAGGAAGCAAAAGTGCATGTTAATAGAATTATTCCTTTTAAACAGGTTTTGCTTTTTAAGTGTGTGTTGTATGAATGATCTGCCATGATGGGTTTGTCCTGAATTCTGGGCATCTGCCAACGTTTCTAATATTTGTACAATTTTATCGGTGCATTGAGCTTATGCGCTGGTAATCTACACTAAGAGGGTTCAGAATAGGGTCTGACAAAATAAAAACATATTTAAACTTTTAAATAGTGAAATGAAGTTCAGAAAATGTTGTCAACATGCAAAGGTCGAAATGTTTTAAGATATAAAATATATGAAAATATTTTACAACCTTCTTACTAAAATTAATGTTCAAATACAAAAA
>NW_015774953.1:0-876 GCF_001515625.1 Sinocyclocheilus rhinocerous
CACAGAAGCTGTTTGTGAGGCAAAGTTCTTATCTAGAAGTAGGTTAAGTCCCCTCTGGATGAGATGGTCTTTTGCCCTTATTGTGACACTAAAACTTGAATTTCTCCAGGGGTTGCGATGACTGGCCTCAGTGTGCAAACCGTAAGAACTCGAATGTGCCTGAGCCACTAAACACAAGTGTGGCCTGTATTTTAAAACGTATATCAAAAACATTGGTGGTGAAACAATTTTCACTCAGTAATTACTAGTAAATGTCACAATTACAAAGAAATGGCAAATCAATTGAATCAAATGTGAAAATTTGAAGTGGAAAAACTAAAACTGTTTTCTTGTAAAATGTGCTCCAATAAGCTTTGTTTTATTTACCAAAATAATAATAGTCATCATCATTATTATCGGAAAAAAATATCAGAAAATAATGGGAGAGCAAGACCTTGAACATCTCAAGAGCTCAAGAGTCTCAAATCATCCTAAAGGGGTTTATTCTGACTTACAGTACATGTTCCCACGTATTATACATCTAAACATCATATAAATAAGCAAATTGATATGAAGCATACAGTTTAGTGGTCATTACACAACTATATTTGACTGGAGAATGATGCAACTGGCAAGTCAGTAATATAATCAACAATTCAACATCACCCTTTTCATCATCCAGATTCACTTTGAAATACTGTACATCATATTACACAAGTTATAAATGCCATTTAACATTGTTTGTAAAGTTATTTAAGGGCTTTATGACAATACTGACATGGTCCAGATGTCCAGAATCCATCACATCACAGCAGAGTAAAGACTGGGGCACAATATACTCTCTGTGAGCAGGGGCAATTTTACACCAGCTCTGACCCTAATGGAAAGTTCAGTGAA
>NW_015774954.1:0-876 GCF_001515625.1 Sinocyclocheilus rhinocerous
AAAAAAAAAATGCATGAACTGTTTTTGAAAGCGATTATCATTTTGATTGGTTACGCTTTACAATTATAGGCTGTCTACAATAAGTTGCTTATTTGTACATGCAACATGTAGCCCATATCAAAATTAGTCAAATTAATAACTATTTTTTCACATATTTCTATTTGAAAATATATATTTCTATATTTACATTTTGATGAATTCATAAATATATTTTTGTTCTTTCATATTTTTGTCCGTTCTTAATAAACATCACTTGTCTGGTGACTGAAATCTCTAAATGTGCACTAAATAACTAGGCTACATACCGAACAGGGCTGCGTTTCCCCAAACATAACGCTACGTTCAAGTTATACCTTAAGCTGTACCTTATCGTACGTGTTTCCCGATATGTTCTTAGTTTAGTTTACCTTCTGTAAGTCATATTTTCGTAAGGTTGGTCTGGACCACTCCTAGCTATACCTTATCATCACTGTTGACAGTTCACAGTTCTTTATATTTCAGTCTATACGAATATACTGTAATTCTAAAGTTGTAATAGCCTACTCCCAGTGTTCAATAAAGACAAATTGAAGTGTTTTGATGCAAAGAATAATGTTGTCATTAGACTGATGGTTGTTAGCTTTTTTTTTTAATATTATCCAAAGGTACATCAGCTGGCAATCCATTAGGCAATAAAGGCTTAGGAGTCTATTTAAAGTGAATAACTGAGGTGGGGAGTTTGACCAAAATATGGCACCGATACAACGAATGGTTGTGCTAAATCAAACACAGGGCCATCTGTGGAGCCATTTAGTGTATATACTCTAAAACTTAGGTCTCCTGGATACCTTCAGAAGCAGATACAGAAGCTGCAATTCTATAAAAAAGGTAAAAAAA
>NW_015774955.1:0-876 GCF_001515625.1 Sinocyclocheilus rhinocerous
AGAGAGATCATTAGCCATCCAAGATCCAATACTGATGTACAGTAGTACAGCCTCACTGAAAGCTCTGTCAAACTCACTAAAACATCTGCCAATATGTTTCTGGAGAAAGACACAAATTATTTTCCGTTGTTAGCATGAGTTAGCTTGTTAGCTATGGACTTTATTGACTTTTTTAATATGTTCCTTCTTATTGTACATGATTGATCAGAGCATGTGATATACATTATCAAAAAAAGTTTGTCTTCGTTCATCAAAACGAGAACTTGTTCCACCACTGAAACAATTTTCTTTTGGCTGATATCAGCTAGCCCTTGCTATGAGACTTAATAATGCTAAGCAAATAGTTATTAGTGGTCAAAGTTTGACTAGTTAATGTGATTAGCATCATGCTCAGGTGATTGGCTCAAAATAACGCAGGTTACATACTGCTGGGACTATATAGTCCCAGCAGTATGTAACCTGCGTTATTTTGAGCCAATCACCTGAGCATGATGCTAATCACATTAACTAGTCAAACTTTGACCACTAATAACTATTTGCTTAGCATTATTAAGTCTCATAGCAAGGGCTAGCTGATATCAGCCAAAAGAAAATTGTTTCAGTGGTGGAACAAGTTCTCGTTTTGATGAACGAAGACAAACTTTTTTTGATAATGTATATCACATGCTCTGATCAATCATGTACAATAAGAAGGAACATATTAAAAAAGTCAATAAAGTCCATAGCTAACAAGCTAACTCATGCTAACAACGGAAAATAATTTGTGTCTTTCTCCAGAAACATATTGGCAGATGTTTTAGTGAGTTTGACAGAGCTTTCAGTGAGGCTGTACTACTGTACATCAGTATTGGATCTTGGATGGCTAATGATCTCTCT
>NW_015774956.1:0-873 GCF_001515625.1 Sinocyclocheilus rhinocerous
GATGCCCTCCAGCCAGCGGCGCGGTAGGGATGATGCACTCTCTCACAGAGTGCTAACCTTGATCAATACACCACTATGGATTGCTCCAAACCCCGCCGCTCCCGCTCGCTCTTTATTTCAATATCACGGCTCTTTGAACACTGTAGCCAGAAGCCCAAGCTGAAATGGGCTCATTTTCTCTCTCCCTCTCTCTCTCTCTCTTCACTTCCCTCACTCTTTATGGGTAGTTTTGTAGAGGATAGATCGCCAGAGGCCATGGGCAAAGGACAGCTGTGTCATTTACCTGCGTTCTCCTTTCCATCCAAAAAGTGAGAGGAAGAAAAAAAAAAGCTGCTTTTTTCGTATTTGCTACAAACGCCCTCACACAGACATCAAACTTAACTTATATTTGGAAGTGCAGGAAAGAAAGAGTAAGGTCTTTAATCACTTCCCCTGTGCCCTCACAAGACTTCATGAGCCCTTCTGGGCTGAGCGGGAACAGTTTGTTTTTATTTTCTGGATCTATCACTTGCTCATTTTGGGATTCACAGCAACATATTCACAGTCTTTTTGTTTTTAAAATCCATCTCTGATCTTTAACTGCATTTAAAATCCTTTTGGACAAATGAGTCTCTTTATGTCTGTGGGAGTTCACACGGGTGGAGCAGCTTACCTGGTGAAAACTGATGAAAAATCAGAATAGAGAACTTCTAGGACTCTAGGATTTTGTACTTCACAATGTTAGTTTTTTTCCCCTCAAAATCTCAAAATTCTAATGATCATAATGACTAATTCTTTTTTGGGTTTTAGGAAGTCCCTACTCAGCTTTTTAAATCATGCTTTTTGTCTGTTACTTAAAGGGATAGTTCACCCAAAAATGAAAATTCTGTCATT
>NW_015774957.1:0-876 GCF_001515625.1 Sinocyclocheilus rhinocerous
TTTCCATGATATGTTCTTTTTGGAACCTGAAGAGTGAGTCTAACCACTGGTTCTGCACTACATTTTATCTTTTGCAAGCTTGGAAGCTTATGCATTATATCTTTTCACTTCAAGTCTGCGAGAGTGCCAAAACATGATTGGAAAGATTTAATTCACTGTGGCCACTTCCTCTGGCCACTGCCTTTATGCCCTCAAGTGAGGCACTTAACCTCTGTCTGATGCGGGAGCTTGTGGTGTCTGCCCCCGTCCTCTAATCATTCTGTTACTGTCTCTGATAAAAATCAGAATGAATCAAAATGCTAACCTTGACACCTAACTAAGAGAAATAGTCCTTTCGGTGTGTGATTAGATTGGACCAAAGCCAGCAGAAAGGCAGACCCCTGCCAGCACTGGCAACCATGACTCTAAACCTCGCCATTTAACACCGCCCTGAGCATTTGCTCACATATGCCACAGACAGCCCCCCGTACGCCCTTATTCCCCATTTAACAAATGTATGAACCCATCAGGGGTGCTGTCAGTACAGAACTCTCTAAATGTGAGGGGAGATTTGGTACATTAAGTTCCATGTCAACTTTAACACTGAATTACCGACTGTAAAACCAATCGAACTCTTCGTACATGCCAGTGCTTGACAGCTGTGATCCCTGGAGACAGTGATTCTAACCATTTCTGAGTGGAATATTTGGTAATGAGAGTTTGGAGTTACAGGCCCAGGGTGAGTTTAGCATTCTTTCCAAAACCTAGTGAGCTGCCTACCTGGACAGCATTTTAAGGCATCAAAGATTTCATAAAGATATTCTCTAATTTATTAGTTTTAAGGTTTCACCTTGTGTTGAAGGCAGTCCTAGAATGCATTGTCATATGCTCAGTGGA
>NW_015774958.1:0-873 GCF_001515625.1 Sinocyclocheilus rhinocerous
CACACACACACACACACACACACACTCTAACACACACACACACACTCTAACACACACTCTAACACACACTCTAACACACACACACACACTCTCTCTCACACACACACACACTCTAACACACACACACTCTCTCACACACACGTGCGCGTGAGCGTCCTCAGGTGCTGCACAGACCCGGATTCAACGCATGGCCTGTCAACTGTTCAGACCAAACTTTCATTGGCGGAAACTTCTGAGCTATAATTAGCAAAGTAGGTCATTGAGGGGGAAAAAAGCGAGGGAGAGAAAGTAGAGATGGTCCAGGAGGCCTTATGGGCTGTGAAATTGTAACAGTGTAGCGTGACAAGGCTCGATTTACACCCTTTAACTGACCTGAGCTCTTCTTGCCTTTTTATTGTGTGTGTGTGTGTACGTGTACACATATATATATTTATATTTGTGTGCATACATAATTTTTGTTATTGCATAGCAGGGTTACTATTTTTGGCTAAAACTAATATTAAAACATTCTTGTTAATTTAAACAAAGCAAAAATCAAATATATAAATCAAAATATTAGATGAACAACTTAAATTTATTTCAGTTAGCCGGCAAAGAAACATTTCTAATTTTACGTTCACTAAAATTACTAACTACAAAATTAAATAAATAATAAATTAAATAAAAACAATACTAAAATAAACGAAAAATTAAATAACAAGAAAGTTAACAAAATTAAAATGAAAAGTATAAGATTATAAAAATAAAAGCCAGTTCAAAATGTTAATAAATTAAATAAAATAAATAAAAACAAAAACAATAAATAATAAAAAATAAAAAAATTTAAGTAAAACTGAAATAAATTCCTAAAAAAAAAAAAAAAAAAAAAAAATT
>NW_015774959.1:0-875 GCF_001515625.1 Sinocyclocheilus rhinocerous
GAGCCGCTCTTTCCTCTGCGCTCAGTGTACATCCCATGGCTAGATGAACCTCGGCTCTTTTTTATCTCCAAAACGGTCCGGGTGAGAAATATCCTCGGTGTTTCTTCCTTATCCCTCTCTAAGGCTGTCCCTATCCCTCTCTCACACACACACACTCTCTCTCTCTCCCTGTCGGCGACTAGCTAGAGCATTAAATCCCGCAAAAGACAACGTTGGGCTGGAACATAAGTCTTTGGCGCGCCTCTCGCACTGTGTAGCGGGGTCGTGGTGCTCTGTCCTCGGGCTGGGAGGTCTCTACTGGGCGGCGGCGGCGGCGGCTGCGAGCGCTGGCATCGTTAGCGTGCGTACAATGGAGGGTCAGTATGGAGAGAGAGCGCGCTGGGCTCGAGACAATCTCGCTGACGTCAGGAGCATAGAGGGAGAGAGAGAGCGCGCGCACGAGCGAGCATTCGAATCGCGCACCGTTAACCACAGCTAGATTTATGCCGTTATATGCAGGCGGAATGAATGCGCTTCTCTCGGTATTTCGCGTAACGCAAACGCTGTTAAACGATGTGTGTGCGGAGATATGCGGGATGAGTATTGCGTTTGTGTTTGTGTGTATGTGGGGCTGATGATTTAAAGCCGATGAGCGGGCCCTGGCCACAGGAAGAATGACAGAAAGGTGTGGCCATTAGCCTAGTGTTGACAACCTGTAACAGCACCGCCAAATGACTAGAAATCTGACGAGGGAATTGTAAATATTTATTTTGACACGAAATTATAGACAAAATATTTAATTTCTTAATTTATTTTAAAGAACACGGTTGTTTAAATTAATTAATTAATTGTTAAATTAGATTGTATAATTTCGAAATTTGAAGCAAAAACAGAAT
>NW_015774960.1:0-876 GCF_001515625.1 Sinocyclocheilus rhinocerous
GTTGTTGCTGAAGTTGACTTTGATTGATACCCTTGCCCTCTTGCACTACTCGGAGCCAGGATTTTTAGGACTTGTCGGTTTCTTGCTCATACATATTTTTTTTCCCTTTTCTTTCCTTCGTTGGCCTGTTGCCTCTTCCTTTTTTTAAGGATAGTATGAGAGAAAGAAAGTGAGATGAAGCAATAGAGAGAGAAAAAAAAAAAGAAAAGCCGGCCTGTTCTCTGGCTCCCACACGCACAGATACAACACCGGCCTTTTTGATGCCGTCCTGAACCCGGATAGCGGGACTAAGAAAATGAAAGAGAGAGAGAGAGGCGCTCCATGCCAAACAGTCGATTTCCCCAGCTCCTCAGTACGGTCATACATCATGGACCCACCCTTCTCTCCTGACAGAATGACATGTGTCATTTATCAAACAGGCCCTTGCCAAGGAGCCCAGTGTTAGGGGCTGTCCCCCCCTCAGAGATTTGCCACTGCCTCCACGCCACCAATGGTTCTGCACAGCCAGGGGAGGGGATGGCGGATGAGGGGGAGACACGGCTCCAGTAGGTCCACTAACAATGCCACTCAAATCTTTCCCCAGAATTCCTACGTTTTTATGTTTGTGCATGTTTTTTTATGACATACTTACAGAAGTTTGTATTTATTGAGGTCACAGGAAGTTGCAGGTTTTATAAGTTAGCCTACAAGTGTCCGACTCGTGAAGACCGTGTCCGTGCACACTTCTGGCTGTCAGGTATCAGTCAGAACCCAAATCCACCATCCCCTACCCTCCCTCTTCCCTCCTCCTGTCCCTCCTTCTGCCTCTCCAGGGGCCTGCATGAGTGCATTGGAGCTCTTTCGCTTTCCCATGATTCAAAGGAGCATTACTGAAGA
>NW_015774961.1:0-876 GCF_001515625.1 Sinocyclocheilus rhinocerous
GTGAAGTTTTGACTGTTTTTGTTATATGTTAATATCTTTAACTCTGCATTCTGACTGGCTGATATATTTAGGCTGTAGATATGCAAGATCTTGTCTATCTTTCTCCTTTTGGCACTCTATTTCTTATTCTTTCTCTTCATCTATACTGTAACTGTTCTCTGAGGAATAACCTCTAACCTGATTCCCATGTGCAACCTTATCCAGATCCTGACTGAACTCTGAAAACCCTAGAACAGGTACTGCCCATAACCTGATCCAGCCTTTGTTTTCTGCTCTCTGACTCTCAAAACACATCCATTATTCGCTTGTTGACAAGCATTTGGGCAGTAATCCATGCCAGCTGCTAAAGCAATTCTTCCCTTTCTCAGTTTCAAACATTGATGTTTTAACAAAAAGTTGTCTATGTGGAAAACCAAGCCATTAAGTTTAGCTTTGCTGTGTTGCATTGAGGCAGAAAATAAAGCTGTCTTGCTTTCTTTCTTTTCTTTTTTTTCCCCCACCTAACACTTCAACACCTTTTTTGGGACTCAATAGTGTTGGGTGATACATTGAACATTTAATTTATTTAAAAATTATTTTGGTGATTTATAAAAATAAGTAGTAGTATTGTAAATATCACAGTTATCTTAATTCACTTTTAAGTTTCATAATGATTTTGAGATATTTACTATTTAAGACACATTTGACATTTAAATAGGTATTTTCAATGGGAAGGTAAAAATAAAGAACATGGTACTATTTTTATTATAGTTTTCTTTTTTAACTATAATTTTCTATTATTTGTTATTTAAATAAATATGATTATTATAGTGCTAATTTAGCAGCATTTAAATCTAGGGCTGGGTATCGAGTTTGATACTTTTTAGGCACCGACCG
>NW_015774962.1:0-876 GCF_001515625.1 Sinocyclocheilus rhinocerous
CAAAAAAAATAATAATAATGTAAATAATGAATAATCTAGTAAATCTAAGCTGCTTCAGTCCAAGTGTCATTCTTGTAATATTACTATTACTAGCCATACAAAAGTTATTCTTACATTTACTTTATAAATGACCTGAAGGGGGACATTTTTACAATCATACTGAAAGGCATTTTTCTTGCTAAAAATATAAACTATCAGTCAGATGGCAGAAGGCATGTAGTAGATTGTGTATAACAGGTTTTTTGACAGTTTTGATCATGTTGATCATTTAGAGGCTTTAGAAATTCAAATATGATGCAGTAGGGTTAAACTGTCAAGGTACTGGTTTGATCAACAAAGTGAACTTTTAGTTGCTTCAATCATATTTTTTTCTTAACTAGGCCTAAATGTTCAGAAATCCAGGTGTATTTAGTCAGTACTGACTTGTTTGTTTTTGTGGTTCATCTCAATCACAGAGCAGCGGGAAGAGTTCAGTGCTGGAGAGTTTAGTTGGCAAAGACCTCCTGCCCCGTGGGACGGGCATCGTCACCCGCAGGCCTCTCATCCTCCAGCTGGTGCACGTAGACCCCGAGGACAGAAGAAAGACCAGCGAGGAGAACGGTATCTGCTTTTTTCTAATTGTATTTCAGAAAAGCATGAATTAATGACCTGCAGTGTGTGTCTGTGGGATTTAGGTTTCTCGGTGCTGCTTTGTTTCTAATTTGGTTGCTCAATCAATGGCGATGCAGTGGTGTCAGGTACTAAGTCAAAAGAGAAAGGGAAAGGTAGTGATCCGAGTCAATTTATTCCTGTGTGCTGTTTGTTTAAATAAAATATGTGAAAAAACAAAGAATCTAGTTCAGGGGTGCCCAAACTCGGTCCTGGAGGGCCGGTGTC
>NW_015774963.1:0-876 GCF_001515625.1 Sinocyclocheilus rhinocerous
AACGATTGCAGATCTAATCACACGCTACTTAATTTTCTCTGTCATTTACGACCAAATAAATTGATTTAAAAAGTGTGTTTGAAGCTCGAAAGTTACACACATACTTTTAGTGGCTCTATCGCTATAGTGCAAGTAGCATGTAGAAGCATTTCCACAATGCGGCAGTATTGCATCAACTGAGACTTGTCTGGAATGCACTTTGAGAATTCATTCCATATAGAATGCCACGTAAATAAACCATACATGAGGGAGAATAACAGCCTGAAAGGTACACATACGTTTTATACCGTATCTCAATATTATAAAAAGTAATTTATGTGTCTGTTGGTTGTACAAAAGGTTTTTTTTCTTTCAGAACAGTGATTAGGCCTACGTTTAACAACAGATATGAATAGACGAGAAACATATATAGAATACATTTATATAGAGAGAAAAATATATATCTTATACTTTGTGGACAGTTTGACTTTATAGTTATTCTCCGAGCATCCTTAATCACAGCACTTAGCGGTCCGCTGTTAATACCATCTGTTCCAAATGCATCATGGGAAATGTAGTTCAAAAAGGCGCTGGACTCTCACGCAACACCTGACACCACCTCACACCACTTTTCTGGTGTCGCGTATATAAATGCATAAGAAAAAATGTATTGGGTTAGTCGCTCAAATAAATGAACAAAAAAAATAACGGTTCGCAGTTTAGCGATAAATCATTTAAAGAACTACACATCCCAGTAGACTGTTAACGCGATTGGAGAATTTGGGGTGAGGGTGTCTTGTTGAGCGGGGGCATCACACAGGGTCTACACGCAGCATTGTGAGAATTACATTGTTGCACATTATCCAAGGGCTTAGAGACGATAAAATAACGGACAGC
>NW_015774964.1:0-876 GCF_001515625.1 Sinocyclocheilus rhinocerous
TGTAGACAGGACCCTTAGAAATGTAAATTAATACTTGGAGTGGGGCGGGCGGACAATATGACCCAACGCCTAAGTCACATGCGATGCTCCGCCCATTTCCCCTCATGATTATTCATCAGCAGGGGAGACCCCGAAAACGGTCTAAGCGTGGCGCAGTATCTGTGGGCGGAGACTAAGGGTGCAGCGTACACAAAGCAAATGCGACTATATAATTAAAGGGATAGTTCACACAAAAATGAAAATTCTGTTATTATTTACCCACTCTCGTGTTGTTCTTTTACTTCCACAAAGAGAGAAATGTTACGTTCTGTCCTGGTTGGTCTCTTCCATGCGCTGGCAATAAATGGTGACAGAAGAGCCTTAAAAACGGAGACGACCTCACTATAAAAGTATCAAACATACTTCAATACGACTCCTTTATATTCTGAATCTTGAGTCATACTGTAGCATTGTGCGACTCAAATTTAACTCTGTTTAAGAATAATTTCTAGCGTGCTGTTTACGGAACAGATTCGTCCAGTTCAGTTCGTGAACAAATCAGAAACAATTCATTAAAGATCCTTCTCAAACGAACTGTACATCAAGTAAAAAATAAATAAAAATAAAATTGATGACAGAATTTACATTTTTATGTGACTGTTCCACTTTCATTCAATTCTAACATTCTTCATTTATCATTCAAAAGACAAACAAGTCATTTAAATAGCAAGCTGTCATAAATTTACTTTGTTCACTGGTTTCTGCATGTGGATTAAAATAATCGGTTTAGCAAAGACTGAGTCTGGACCCCAAAAGCCCCACTACCCCCATCAGTCGACGGGATTTCTGCTTTTTTTTTCACCCCCTTTTTCCAGTACAGCCCCGCCCTCGATGGCC
>NW_015774965.1:0-877 GCF_001515625.1 Sinocyclocheilus rhinocerous
AAAAAAAGCCACAATCAGCTGACTGCAAATATAGAAACCTGTCTGAATACCAGTGGCATTGTGAAGGACATCTCCTTGACAGGCCACTTTGAGACCTATGTGCAGTTCAAAGGGGAGAACTGTGATAATGCTTAATCAGTTTGAGCAGACATGTTTTGAAGGCGATCCTCCTTTTGTGTGAGTGTTGGAAAGAGACGGCGCAAGGCCTAAGGGCCTGCCTGCTTTTGTCCCAGCCGAGCAGAGCAGCGAGGCTCTCCTTTGTCCTACATACACACATGCAAGCTCAGTGTAAATGGTGTGCTAGTCTGTGACACACTCAGTCAGGTGAGCAAAACTCAAGCCTGGAGATAAAAACCATTTGCTTATTTGACAGGAGGATTTGTTTTTTGAAGCTAAAGTAACAGTCCTGACATGATATTCTTACTTATTCTTACTTAAAAGCCTCAAGACTAAAAAAAGCATTTAAATCTATTTGAAAGGCTTTTTGAACAAGAGCACCGAAATCATCCTTAAACAGAATAGTTCACCCCCAACAATGGAAACTGTCATCATTTACTCACCCTCACGTTGTTCCAAAACCTGCTTCTTCCATGAAACAAACAATTTTCACAATCTGTGAGATTAAAATAAGTAATAAAGCAACGAACAGCCTCAATAAACTAAGTTGTTGTGATTCCGCATCAAGATATCTGATAAGGATTTGGCTAAATATTTGCTGCCTTTACATAAGGACGACTTGGCAGACTTACTGCAGCTGGCTGAAATAGTTCTTACTAAACCCGAAACCGTTTTATGTCACAAGACAGCATTAGAAACACACACTTTAAAAATGTCAGGATTTGTTTCTCCAGTGTAAGCAGGGGAAACCCGAACACCA
>NW_015774966.1:0-876 GCF_001515625.1 Sinocyclocheilus rhinocerous
GGATCCATTGGTGAGCAAGTGATGCAATGCTACATTTATCCAAATTTGTACCCATAAAGAAACAAACTCATCTTCATCTTGGATGGCCTGAACATTTTCATTTTCAATTTTTTTGTTGGTGAACTATTCCTTTAATTAATGCACAAATATCTGTTTGCAATTAAAGTGTTTGATATTTGAATGTAATTTCAGATTAAACCACCAGCACAGGTGATAAACATGGCCCTTTAAATGATCGTGATCTTGCATGTTTTAAATTGTTTACTTTAAAACTTCCCGTTCTTTCTGCTTCAATCTAACCGTAATGAAACCAACAAAAAATGCAGGTCACTTTAAGTAGTCTGTGATTTGGTGTCATTTAAAGAATGCTCTAGCGGATCATTGTTTCACAACGGGCTTTAACAGGTACAACTATTTCCCCTCCCATACTGAGTAACTTAACTGAGTAATCTTGTGTAAACAAACTCTTGTTGTCATGGAAATCAGATTTCAACCAACCTATAGGACTCAATTTCTTTTTTGGTAAACTCAGAGCTTTACAAAAGGAGGATTGCACATGGTACTTCCAAATAATAATAAATAAATTTTTTGTTTAAATATAAAAATATATATAAAAATGTGCAAAGCAAATGACACCTTGTTTTTCTGATCACAATTGCTTTATGTATTCCTCTATAACTGATTTATTCTTGAGAAAATGAGAAAATACCAATATTACTCAACAACGGCAAAACAGTGAAATGAATGCTTGCAGATCATAAAACTAACTAAACACCATCGAAAAGAGTCCAAAGCTCCATCAGAGATTTGTATACTATATGGAAGTGTCGAATCTTACCTTTGAAAACAAAGTTGTAGGCCTCATCAGACCCCATA
>NW_015774967.1:0-877 GCF_001515625.1 Sinocyclocheilus rhinocerous
GCTGAACCAAGTAGTTGGCAAAAGTTATGGCAATTACAGCCTGGCCTGTCGGTTCGATGATAAGCAGCGATGTCCACAGACGTATAAATGCTATGAAGCCTCCAAACGACTCCAGGATGTAGGCGTAGCTGGCACCGGACTTAGTGATTGTTGTACCCAGCTCTGCATAACAGAGTGCACCCACTACTGAAAAGATGCCACCGATGGCCCAGATAACAAGAGACAGTCCGTAGGAAGCGCTGTAGATCAGAACACCCTTAGGCGACACAAATATGCCTGAGCCAATCATGTTCCCCACGATGAGGCTGATGCCGTTCAGAAGAGAGATTTCCTTTTTGAGCTGCATGCTCTCTTTGGGTTTTGAAAGGGCTGCGGAACCCTCAAGCTGGCCGTTCAGCTTTCTGGATTCAGTGTTGTTCTCCATCCTGTCCACAGGTGTACGTGTTGCCACGTGGAGACAGAAGGGGCCCTCGTCGGCCTTATCCAACCTGACAGAGAGCAGAAAAACTGAAGTTATATTTGGAACAACAGCTGTTGCTTAAAAAGATATTTCACTGCAAAATGAAAATTCTGTCATCATTACTCACCCTTATGTCATTCCAAACCTGTATGACTTTCTTTCTTTAGTGGAACACAAAAGATGATATTTTGAAAACTGTCTCAGTGGTTTTTTTTGTTGTTTTTTTGCCCATACAGTGAAAGTCAATGGGGTAGTGTTGTTAAACTAACTAACTTACTAAAACTTTTTTTTTTTGGTAATTGAAATAAAGCATAAATAAATAATAAATAAAAAACAAACAAATAAATAAATAATAGAATAAAATATAAACAGTAAACAAGTAAACAAATGACTTAAACCCAATGTTGCCTTGCCAGC
>NW_015774968.1:0-872 GCF_001515625.1 Sinocyclocheilus rhinocerous
ACTCTCATTCTGACGGCACCCATTCACTGCAGAGCATCCATTGACAAGCAAGTGATCTAATGCTACATTTCTCCAAATCTGTTTGGATTAAGAAACAAACTCATCTACATCTTGGATGACCTGATGGTGAGTACATGTTCCGCAATTTTTCATTAACAGGTGAATTGTTCCTTTAAAAGATCTGGATCAAAAAAGGAAGCCATATTTGATAATTCTCTTACATCCAAATTATATTTAAATGCCAGGTTGGCTTCGTCTAGCAGCTTGTTTTTGGTCTCCGCATCCACATCCAGCTCATTCATCCGACTGCGGTAAAGCCTCTTGAAAGCCGTTGGGTTGTGGATGCCTTCAAAATGGTAGAAGTTCACTCCCTCACCAGTAGGGGGCAGTTTTAAAGCCCGCTGAGCCACTTTCTTCAGAATCTGCCCTCCTGACAGGTCACCCATGTAGCGGGTCCAAGCGTGTGCGACCAAAAGAACCGGATCGTCTCGTCCCACCTCATGAATGCGGTCCACGTAGGGCCGTGTGGCTGCTGAGCAGGAGATCTTGCTCTCCCAGTCTTCACCGTAGAGATACTCCAAGTCTTTGGCCAAGGCGTCTCGCCGGTGAAGCTCAGAGGGGAAATATAGTGGGGCAAACATGGGGTGGTCCTTGTTCTTCTCGATCTCTTCCTCAATGGCAGAATAAACGTAGTACAGGGCAGCTGTGCCAAGCTGGGGTACAAAATAGCAACAGAATGGAGGTCAAAACAAGATTGGCTCTTTTATCAAACTCTACAAAAGTCCATGAACACTAGATTCACCTTAAAAAGTTCTCGTTTGATTCGGCCCCTCAGGAAGTCCTTGACAAATGGCGAGTTCTCTGCTTTGTCG
>NW_015774969.1:0-876 GCF_001515625.1 Sinocyclocheilus rhinocerous
AGTTTTGATATTGTGGTGGGCGCCACAAATAAATCAATGTATGGGCAACACTAGGTAAAAACCAGCATCTGTCTGACCTCTGATCACTAGCGGAAACAGAGCCCTGATAACATACTAAAGCTGAGCTGACAATGTGATTCATTTTGATGAACTGATACTGACTCTTAAATCCCAAGATGAATCTTGTAGTATTCAAATATAAACATTATTTAAATGCACCTATCACATAAGACATTACAGGTGTGAATGCTAATGCATCGTGGACAATGGTGAGGGACCCACCTACTCACCTGTCAATCAAATGCTGCTCTAAATCCAGTTTTATTCCTGCGGTCGTGTGCAGATTTTGTGAGATACAGCAGAAACACACATGCAGTGAGCGTCTTTAGTGTGCTGTGACACAGATCATGTTATCAGCTCCAGTATTGAGAGTACTCTCTCTCTCTCTCTCTCTCTCTCTGTAGAGTTTGGGTGTGGTGTTGTACGTTCTGGTCTGTGGCGCTTTACCGTTTGATGGAAGCACTTTACAGAACCTCCGTGCTCGAGTCCTCAGTGGAAAGTTCCGGATCCCTTTCTTCATGTCCACAGGTACACACACTCACGCTTACTCTCGCTCTCTTGCACACTCACTTAAACTCACAATCACGCACACACTCTTGCACACTCACTCAGATTCACTCTTGTACACACAGACTCACTCAAACAGACTCACACACTCAAACAGACTTACTCTCGCACACTCATACAGACTCACTCTCACACAGACTCACTCTCGTACACACAGACACACACTCACACAGACTTACTCTTGCACATTCACACAGACTCACTCTCACACACAGACTCACTCTCATACACACAGACTCACTCTCACAC
>NW_015774970.1:0-877 GCF_001515625.1 Sinocyclocheilus rhinocerous
AAGATCAATATTTCTTCATCTTGATGGTAATATTCCTGGGCTTGTGTGATTTTCTCATTAGTTGATGTGTGTGTGTCTGTGTTGATCAGGTAAAGTCCACGGATCTCTGGCTCGCGCCGGGAAAGTGAGAGGACAGACACCCAAAGTAAGTCCATTATATGTTGTTGTTGTTTTGTTAAATGAAGCGTAATATCAGCGGTGGTGTGTAAGACAGATGAGGTTCTGTCTGCCTGTAGGTGGACAAACAGGAGAAGAAGAAGAAGAAGACGGGCCGCGCCAAGCGTCGCATCCAGTACAACCGGCGCTTCGTGAACGTGGTTCCCACCTTCGGCAAGAAGAAGGGCCCCAACGCCAACTCCTAAACCAGCCCTAACGAGCCCTAACGAGCGATTCCTCCGGAGGAACAAACACTCTTCCTGATCTGCTTCAGAGAGGGTTTCACAAAGTGTTCCATGGGTTTTCAATCAGTTCGTGAAAATAAAGATGCAATAAATAATACACACTGTGCTGTGAAATACCTGTACTTTCAGAAGAAACCAAGTGCCTTCTAAAACACTTTGAAGAATAAGTTAGTGACACAGGAGCTAGAATGTAAATAGCCAATAAGAGAAAGCTTCTGAATTTAATAGAGGTGCGTATTTAGTCAACTTTTTCTCTCGTCTAGATGAGCTCGTTCCTTTCTGACCTTAGTTTCAACACAAAAAGGGCACATGTTAAATGATCTATTAACACGAGTCGAATGCGTTCAGTGCTGTTCAGATGTTTTGTTCAGTGTTTTAGAAAAGCAAAGTAAAAGCGAGAAGTTAATGCTGATGCTGCTCAGAAATGCACAATGTTCGTCTCCAGACTGAAGAGCCTCATGATGAACCAAATATTA
>NW_015774971.1:0-877 GCF_001515625.1 Sinocyclocheilus rhinocerous
TTTTTTTTTTTTTTTTTTTTTGCTGTTTTATGAGCCCAGCCAGAAATCTACTGGAATAAAACTTCCCATCCACATAACACTCAAACCTCACTGCCATTATGACCGAACACTGTTTCATAAATTCAAAACAACAAAGTGAATCACAAATGATGAATCGGGATCGTTTTATTAGAAAAAATTTTTTTCATAATACCATAATTTCAAAACAAACCATGTCCTGTCTAATATCTCATAACACTGCAATTCAAAAGACTCCTTGATAATGAGGTTGTGCGCAAAGAGGCTCATTTTCACATATTGCCTTCAAATTCACTTTGCTTGTGTTTTGACATTTTCAGTTTGAGTGTAAAAAAAACAAATAACAATAACATATATAGGAAGACACTGAAGACAATGATATCTATTTAGTTGTGACTTGATCTGTTTTTCTCTTTTCTACGTAGCAGGCAAACCCAAAACACAGAACAGTTTATTAAACGAAAAGATTAATCTGTCATTCTCGGAGACATTACCATTTTTAAATCCATTGAGAGACATAAACAGGAGAAAGGAGGAGCCAAACAGACGGGAAAAGCAACAGAAGGTCAATCATTAGGACAGAGAGAGACAGACAGAGAAAGATATGAACATAATGACAGGCAAAGATAAATACAGAATGAGAGCACCATAAGAGACGCAAATCTTCAGCAAAATATCAGCTATGAACCAGAGAAGATGCCTGTCTTTCTGTCTGTCTGTCTGTGTTTTGTCGAATCAGCATTTTGTGTTTTGTTTTCCAGTAAAAACATCTAAATATCCTTAAAAGAATATGTTAACTATATATTTAGTGTAAATTTTGAGAGAATAGTGGACACCGGGGCTAGTTGTCACATAGGGA
>NW_015774972.1:0-877 GCF_001515625.1 Sinocyclocheilus rhinocerous
ATTTAAGACGAAATGTAAGAAGGTGAATGACTGATGCTGTCAGTCCCAAACATGCATCTGCTAATCGTCTCCTTTTGTGTTTCACAGAAGAAAGTAAATCACACAACAAGATGTGAGTAAATGATGACCTTCATTTATGGCTGAACTATCCCTTTAAATATATTTAACTTTTTTTAAAGCATATTCATGCTGTCCATTTGATTGAAGCGTATGGCAGGAGGCAGTCGTGTCTCTTCCAGAGCTTAAATGTGAGTCTTTTCTCCCTTTTTAATAACGGCATAATTGCACAAAATCCCATGTCAATTATAAAGGATAATCACTAATTAGCTGATGGCTGGAGTTAAAAGAGAGGAGAAAAACTCACAGATGAAGCGTAATGCAGCCTCTTCTCCACAACAGCACATTAAAGCACACAACTATACTGATTATATCGCCAGGGATTTTGTTTCGTGTTAATGTCTTAATGGTGATTATTAGCTTCAGAAGAGTCTCTCCTAAACACAAAGACATAGAGGGCCTTTTCTCCAGTAGAAGTGCTGTTAATGCTGCAACAATAGACAGAAGAAAACAAGTAATACCCCGAAGCACTGCAGTGTTGCAATGTGCTGCAAAAATGAAATACAAGAGATCAATGGATGAAGCCGTCCTCCTGCACACTAATGCAAAACACAAGCATTTAATAAAGTGCTTGTTTGTGCACATCTCTTAATTATTCTAAATAAAAAGTTTCTTAATGGTTCTTTAATGATATCAAAAGTTAAATCTAGAAACCTTTTATTCTAACGTGGTTCGTGTTGGGAACACAATTGCAAAGAAAGCGTTGTTTTGAACGGTGTTGGCTTATGTATAGCTGTGTCTGCACATTAAACGAAGATAC
>NW_015774973.1:0-877 GCF_001515625.1 Sinocyclocheilus rhinocerous
GCACATTCTAATTCCCTACAACTCATGAGCCTGTTGTGGTGACCAAAGCTCTCCACAAAACCCTGAGAGCTCGCATATACAGCATGCAGCTGACGCCAAACTGTACTACCTTTTTATCACTATTTTGTAGTATAAACAAATCTAAAAACGCATGCTGCTCCTGTGAAAGCTTGGGTTTGTTTTTTGAAATAGGCAATGTATTTACACTACACCTTTTTTATATATATATATATATAAAATGTCTAGTTCATTTGAGCAGTCATGGCTGTCCTGAACAAATAAATATCAGAATGCATATGAGCCTGAGTGTACAGCCACTGTGTATGTAGGAATATATGCAGGACTGAGTCTAAATAAGTGAGAATGTCTGAAATGTGAAGACAAATCAGTGAAGCAGCCGAGGGTTTGCACATGATCTCCCCTCTCAGGAATGTGCTGAAACCCAATCCATCGTCTTAAGCTGGATTTCCATACACTAACATTACCTAGAAAGCTCAGCAGACCTTAATTGGCAATGCAGGATTATGAGCATGAACATTATTTCATCCGTGCTGGTGGGGATCATATCAAGTGACGTATCCAATTTCAAGACTGCAGACTGATGAGTTGTTTTATATAAAACTAATGCACAAGATTACCGTATTTTAGAAATAACCATGCCAGACAGATAGATAGACAGACAGCCAGATCATTCTCTTAACTCATTACTTTTGAGTTGTAATATATTTCTTACCACTAGATAGCACTCATACAGCATTGTTTCTCACATATCTGACATATTCTAACTAGGAGCTGGCATGAACTTTCACTTCCTGGTCTCTTTGTCTGCCTGATTTGCATAAGAGACAAGTTTTAGGTCAACAGTGCTGGCTACTGA
>NW_015774974.1:0-877 GCF_001515625.1 Sinocyclocheilus rhinocerous
ATTAAACTAGCATGAAATGGAGCTAGGTTTAAATGTATCAATTGTCAGTATCTTTACTATTAAATGGTGATCTGTTAATATGTCTAAAACTGTTATAATATTTTATATTATTTTAAATTAAAAACATTCAATTCATTGTATCCCACAATTTTTCTCATATAAAATTAATGGGAAAATATTTTTGGAAGGTTGTGAAAATATCTTCATCAGGATGCATATCATTTTTAGATTTTGTAATCAAAACAAACTGTACAACTAGCCTTTAAAACAATTATTTTCACAGTAAAACATGTAAATAAGACATAAGTGTTGTTTTAGGGAATATTGTATGCCAGAAAGCTAGATGCAAAATAAATGTATATAAATCCATTTTTAATAAAAATAGAAGGATAGTTCATGTTTGTAGAACTGCATTTCCTAGAAATACCATTCAAAAATATCATCTGTTTAATTCTGAGCTCAAAACTCTTTCCTCGTTTTCCCGTAAGATCTAATTTAATTACAATTAATGCAGCAGTTTGCTCTTTAAAAACATAATACTATGGAGGAAAAACTAAATTAATTGAATTGATTCCAGCCTTAAATCCAAAGTCTAACCCAGAGTGACAGGGCTTTCCTACTTTTGCATCTGGGCTAGTATTTCATTTTTAATTACTAATGCAAAGACGAGAGCTTAGGAATTAGACGGTAGCAGGTCCGCGCACATTAAAGGAGGAACAGAGAGGCAGAGAAATGGACGGGTGGAGAAACTGAAAATGCATCTGTAATATCGCTAGATTATTGTAAATTGTCGGCTATATGGTCCATCTCTGTTGTCCCTCGGTCAGGAACGCCATTCCCGGAGCCGGACGCGACGGCCAGTGTTGGAGTCATAATG
>NW_015774975.1:0-876 GCF_001515625.1 Sinocyclocheilus rhinocerous
GGATAAAAGCGTCTGCTAAATGACTAAATGTAAATGTAAATAATTGCATTATGTTGTCCAATTTTGCATGTATAAACATGGCATACAGTGACACTGTCTACATCGGTTCTCTCTGTCTCTTTCTGTCTGTCTGATTAGTATTTTCCGGCTGTCGTCCTCTCATAACACGCTTCTTATGAGGCTCGAGAATCAGTGAGAAACTCTTTCATCTCTCCGCCTGCTGCCCACACATGCTTTCTGCTTCCTACAATCTCCTTTTCTTTACACCCTCAATAACCTTTCATACGTTTCCTTTCACACGCTCCTGTCATTCTCCCACTCTCTCCATCTGTCTCTAAATCACGTGAATCAGAGCTTTGCATGTTAACAGTAATTCAGCTCTGAAATGCATTCTATGTGCATGTCATGAGGTCAAATTAATGATGCACTGACCACGGTAATCTGTATTTGCATTCAAATCAATTGACTTGCACTCAACTTGTTGGTGTTTTTGGTCTACCTAGTGACCGCATCTCAAGATGTACTTAACAAAATACATGTGCATGTGTATTAAGTTGGTTTGAGACCATTAGTGAGCTCGTACCATGAAAAACCCGCCGTCTGACCAGTGCTAATTCGATTCAGACTCCATCTCTTGAGTTTGAAATGTGATTCATCCTGAATGTCATTTAATACCACGTCTGAGTTTGGCAGTCTTGCAGGGCGACCAGCCATTAACGTTAACCCGTATGATCAAAAACTTGTGGATTCTCATCCCGGATTCAAATAATTGGCTCTGAAAGGGTTTGCGTGGAAATGGCTTTGTCGGACTGTTATGCATCACGGCGTCCAGCTAAGTGGATATTTGTGTTCATTTGTGAAGATGATGGTTGTAGT
>NW_015774976.1:0-877 GCF_001515625.1 Sinocyclocheilus rhinocerous
CACACACATACATATACATATATATTTTTTCCTCAATTAGGCTATATCCCACCAAAGGTAAACGACGTGTTCATAAATATTAACAATAATAATAAAAATAATTGTATTATTAATATTATTGTCGTCGCTGTTTCTGTTGTTCTTTGTTGTTGCAATCAGATCAATGAGCACGTGCGCATGCCCGCTAATGCGAGACGCGTTGCTATAACGACAGATGTACACAGTTTCCGCGAGCGGTAGTTCGGGAGGACGGTGTTGATGTAAGTACTTTTAAAAGCCTGTGACATTTTGATAAAGTATTGTTGATACTGTGTATTTTATCTCTGAAACAAACAAACAAACAAAAACAAATATATTAGTTCTATTTAACAGCTCTCGCCTTTGTTTTATAAAGCTCTAATTATTCTAACGCCCAAATGTGCAGGAAACAAGTCTAATGAGAATGAATATATTTGGCAAATTTCTCTCTGCTATCTGGTTTTTCTTTAATCTTAAATGATTGAAGTACATAAATAGTGAGGAATTATATGTTTATTGATGATAGTACCATCGTATTCTTTGACGTACGTTTGAGCTTACAAATACCATGGTATTTACCATTGCTACCATTTTTAGATGAAAATACCACTACATATGCTAATCATTCAGTACCATGATCTTATACCATCATTGCACCATGTCTATTTTTTGTAAAGCTTTGCTGCTGTTATTCATTTCACTGGCCTCTGTAGGTTAATTCAGTGAAATTTGTCCTATTGTGTGCTGTGGATTTCTTACTCAGAACTCTATTTTCTCAGGACACTTCAGTGGAAATTACAGCCTGTGAAGCTTGCAGTCTGATCAGAGAGCACCATGAATTTAAACAACTTTGTGGTAC
>NW_015774977.1:0-877 GCF_001515625.1 Sinocyclocheilus rhinocerous
AATTTCTCACATCCCAAGTATGCGAAGGGCCTCTCCTTGATTTCCCTCTTTTTGGTTTCCATGGCAATCTGGTAGCTGGGGGTGGTTGCTTAGGAACAGCCTCTGCAGCAGGAGGGGTGCAGTAGCGGTGATGTTACAGGCCGGGCTTGGGATGATGGATGCTCAGGATTGCAATCAAACAGGCCTCTCACGCGAGGCGCCATTATGCATGGCTGGTTATTTTCTGTTAGAGAAACATTTACTGCACCCTTTAAAGCATTGCTGTAGCTCTGTGATGATGTGCTGAGGAAATTGATTTCTGGATCGATGCATTGTGATCCTAAATTTTTCAAAACTGCTTTATTAGGTTTGATAATGAACCTGTTTGATAATGTTTTTACACAGTCAAAATGTATGTTTATGAAAAGATTATTAGTAGGGCTGTCAATTGATTAATGTAATTAAATTTATTACATTATATGCTGATTAATTAAGCAAACTAATCCCATAATTCAACATTTGCTGAAAAGCTTTCAAATAAAGATGACTCAAATATATTATTGTGGCAGTTGAATAGATACAAATGGCTTTAGAAGTCAACATGTATGTTTTATTTCTACATCATTCAGTAAATTCCATTTTAATGCAAGTCATTTGATTTATAGTGAGTCAGCACTTTGAAAAGTGCCTTTTAGATATTTCTTGCAGCGGAAATTCAGAAGATTGGACCATCTAGGAACAGTTACTGTGAAATCTCTTAGCAAGATGGACATTTTGCCTTCAATTTTGCTCTTATAAATGATACATGAAATTGCTTCCTGGCCCTATCTAACCCTCTATATTATATTCTATATATTTTATATTGTTTTATATTGAATATGTTATATTATATTATATT